>NW_020170392.1:1499129-1509577 GCF_000524195.1 Echinococcus granulosus | reverse complement strand
AATGTTTAGCCGCTCTCCTCAAGAGTAGAGAGGTGGGGTGGTTGTCGAAGGTGGATGCCACCTTAGACATGCTGTTAGGGGACGTCAGAGATTTTCCCATCCAAAACATATGTACTTCTTCCACCCCCGATAGGGTCTACCACTTGGCAACAGAAATCAGGACAAATCCTAAAAGGTGGGATTCGTTTTCAGCTTCCACCAATGCATCGTCCTGAAACCGTCCCAAAGATGAAAGAAGACATAATGCTTGAGGAGAACATATACATTTGACATGCACAAGACCTTTGGACTACTGGTATAGCTAATAAGACAGGCTGCCTGGCGGTGGTAAAGAGGCGAAGCCCAAATTTGTGGGTTACCAAAACCAAGAGTTAAACGAACAACCGTGCCAGTAACCCCCTCTCCTCTCCTCAGCCCTTCCTCACGCTGCCAATGCATTTCTGCCATAGTTTACCTCTTCTTTCAACTTCAGGCAAGACTTAGGGCGCTGCAGTAATAACTAGTAGACAGGCCCAACATGCAAATAAACAATAATTGCAACTGATTGTGATAACCTTGAAACGCCGGTTGTAGAAACGCTGAGAAAGTGTCATTTATAGCTGTGTCAATTGTGTGTGTGTTTAACTTTATGCACCAAATACGAACAAGAACAACAACAGCCATCGTATTATAACATTGTACTTTGATATATTGCTGAATTTTAGATAACCGAATTCGTCTCATTCACTTCTCGAACCCTGTCAACGTGGACAGTGGTGATGTTTACTATTGAGCGACTGATCGTGGTGGTGTGGCCTCTGCACGCCATTAAATGTTTCACCCTCCGACGCTCCCAATTCCATATTCTTCTCTCCATCTTAATCAGCCTCCTCATCAATATGCCGTGGTTTTTCGCCCTTGAGACGGTGCAAGACCCCTGCGGCACCGGTGAGTTTGTCTGCCGGCCCAACGAAGTGCTCAATATCAACCGCATTTTTGAAGTTCTCTTCCTCTCCGTCCTTCCCGCTACCATCATCTGCTCCTGCAACGCTGTCATCCTGCACAAAATCCGCAACCATCGACGACCCGGAGCCGAGGGAGGACAAGGGGGATGTGTAGGCGGCCATCCTGGATCCGGTCAATCGGTCACACATTCTTCCACCACCAGGCAACTCCTGGCTGTATCCTTCTGTTTTGTGGTGCTCACTTTGCCTTCCGCGGTGATCAACGTAGTCCAAACCTTTAACCACTTCCTTGACACATTGAAGGATTTTTCGGGCAGCCTGGCAGACACCTACTACATCGCATGGTTCCTCTTCATGATCAACCTGAGCAGTAATTTCTTTGTCTACTGCCTAGTTCGACGCACGTTCAGAAAGGCGGCTTTGAGACTATTCAGGAGAAAGTATGGACACTGTTCTCACCAGAATCGTGCCTCTACGCTGCATATTGCTCAAACGGAGGCTGTCACGTAGCCGGGTAGCCCAAATGACTGTTTTTATTTACCCATTATGAAAATAATGGTTTTGCTATTTTTGACATGAGAATAAAAGTTGGGGTGGAGCATGATATGCATATTTCAATTCCGTAACCATAGAATTATGACACCGGATATGCAAAGTAAGATAGGATGATAATTTTGAGGGTGAAGTAGTTAAAACTGACATGTTGCTGTCCAAGTGTTCTAGACAAATAGTTGCATCGAATTCCTACGAAACATCGAGTACTGTCGCTCGTTGCCATGCGTAACTTGAAGACTCCAAAATCATGAGTGCCTTGTTTTAAACTTACTTTATTCACCGTCTCTTTGAAAGAATGACAAGGTATGACAGCTTGCCTGACTGATCATCAGTAGACTAAGATGATATTTGGAATAAGTAATTTCTGTGTTGCTGTTCACTTTTAATAGCAATAAGTCCAGAATTTATTGGGTTTAAGAAAATAGTCTGTCGGGCGGTCGTTTTTAGATTGGTGAATCCAAGTAGGTTCCCCAGTATACCATCATTTGAGTTGTTTATCCAGGAACAACTCATCAACCACGGCTCAATTTTCTCAGGATGCAAAATTGTGTTTTTGGTATTCATGTCCAAAAATTTTGCTATATGAGCCATAATGAGTTAATACGTAAAACTTAAGCATTATTTGTAATCACGTCAGCTAATTATACACAATGGGTGAAACAGGTAGGCCTTATTTAATCGGGTTTATTAATTTGTACAGGTGAGACTCATGTGTATTTATCAAATGACTCCCTTACGTCGTTGATTTGATAAAGAATTCTTTAATTTTGTTCATTATAGCAAATTTACAATATAAACCAGTGCGTCATTTATGCTGTGATGGATTTTAGTGAAAACGTCCTTAAGCATTTCATCATCAAGCATCACTGAACGTAAATACCGATCACTTTAAAGGGTTTTAAAATCTCAAACCTGTTTTGGAATAAGGTAAGCACTTACAGCTATTCAGGTTGCAAATTTCATCATCAGAAAATGCAATTTTCACAAACATCGAGCTATTTTTTGGGACTATACCGAGAATAGATATCCAGACTATTTAAAGCGCAATAAAGAAGAAACGTTACGTTCTGTTCCATGCCTTTCAGTTTAATGAAAAAATTACCTATGACTTTTGACAGCATCCACCTTTGTTTGAGAACAAACAGCATATTTTTAAAATGGCAGTGAAGTTTTTGTGGGTTTAGAACATTACCGTCAGTAATAATTTGCTCTTAAAGTTGTATTTACCTTAATAGGTGTTACGATTCGAAATACTTTAAACTTCTTTGGAGAATTTCGTGCAGCATACCCGTAGATTTTACAGTGAAAAATTGTCAGTTCTATGGTATCCATTCTCCGATTACTCTCTAGTTGTTACTTTTCCTTCATATTCAGACAGTAATTTCCGTCAAAAAGCACATAGTTGTGATTTTTTCTGTTATTGAATTAAAATATGCAAGTACTGCATAGATTTAGGAGTATTAGTACATTTTAGTTAACCAAAGTGAGTCGTTCTGGGTGAAGTGATCCAGTGTGTCAATGCAGTAAGTTCTCCAAATGTTAAACTTTCTTTTCTTACTGCTAATATGATCCTACATTTGTAATGATCGCTACTAGGCGCCCCTCTTTCTCATGATGGCTTTCCTGTATGGGGAAAAACGTGTACTGACTTACAATTGCCTGTATTTTTGAAAGGCTTTACTTTGGATTATATCCCTCATAGCATTTGTTTACCCCGAGTCCCTGACAGATTTCAGTACCTCTGACTTCGTTAACCTTCACTCCTCCACTTCCCACAATGCTTCCACTAAAATCTAAGTTGGCATAAATTACCAAATAAATGTGCACGAAATATGCAAGGAAGCTCTCTGAAGCGCAACCATTTTTAACTAATGTACACTATCACAGACTTAAAAAACCACTCGTGGGAATTCAATTACTGCTGTTACTATTGTTAGTGTCAATTTTTCATAAGTAATCAGATGGCGCAATTAGTTCCCTCCTTCTGACTCGGAGGGAGGGAGGAGTATGCATGTTGTCAGCTATATGAATGCCTTGAAATTCATCGTATTTAGGGTGATTGGAACAAGTACCAGTTCCCTCTTATTTATTATAATCCCTTTTGTATGATGGAGCTCTGCTTTATCTTGCATTGCGTGCGAGTGTCTCTCTTCAAAGCCAACTACTTTGCTTATGAATAACAGATTTGAAATGACTTTTTCCTCACCTTCTGCAAAATACCTAATAACAAAACCTATGATTGTAATAAATGTATCATTCTGAATATTGCTTCCCATGTGCCAGGAATATTGTATTATAAGAATGATTGACTTCATTTCGCAAGCTGGCGTCTAAATCTAAATTGTGAAACTCGGCTGCCAGCAAACACAATCGTTTTCCAAAACAAAAGAAACACAGTTATGAAAAAGCTCCCCTCTAAGTCCCCTTAGAGTTCCCTGGAGCCGAAAGAAGACAAAATAGTGGGGCAAATTATGTGTTCCTGATATACAGTTGGAATAGGAGACCACTGGCATGGTCCAGAGGTCACGCAGCCCAGCTGAAGTACAGAGGCGGAGCCTTAAGTGCTTGTGTAACCGTTAGGAATAGTTAAACAAATATTCAAAGTAATACATGGCCCCTTACATGGCCCCTCTCTCCTTTTGAGCGTCGTCCCCAGTGCTCCCCTAGGTAGACCTCCCGCATTGGCCACCACAATTTATTCGGTGCTGTAAGAAAGCTACTTACAAACCATACGTGCCAGTCATTGAATTCGCGTGCAACTGAGAAGGCATCCGACTGAAACCTCACTTAGCTCTTTATGTAATTCTGCTGAACTTGGAGTTTCATCCTGTGTAAGAACAGTATTGGAGGAAGGAAGAATGTGTAGATCATCACGCATGCCCATCTCCAGTCGCAAGAACCCTGGCCTGAGAGTAGAGTAATTTAATAAAGGACGGTGTTTAAAATAGCTTCTTGGGGATAAAATTTTGCGTCTGTTTCTCCTTGTCACTTTGTTTTTACTTAAGTACTGCCCAGTCATATCTATGTGGAATCTATCCAGCTAGCGGAGAGGTGGACGAGATATTGCTTGCTTACTTAATTGGCATCCCATCCATGTACCGCAGGCAGCTCAATAATAAACGTTTATTGATAGTTCATGGCTAATGCCGTTTCATTCGTTGTTAACATTGCTGCAGAACAGATGACCGAGATGATTCCCGAAGGTATTTGTTCTTGTTCCTGCCATGGAGCGTCACAAATTCCTTCATCTTCAGCATATGCCCTCTTTCTGACACGTTAAGACTTATCATCTGGGAATTGAAACTAGGGCATTTGCCCTTTAGCACAAGGTTAGCTTTCCTGTACCGCTAATGTTTCGCCCCAGGACTTCCTGTAACACGAAAGAAAATGTAAAACTATGGCTGAGTATGCATTAGCGACATCCAGATGAGATGGAGGGTTACTGGTATGGTGCGGAGACCATGACGGGTCCTTAGGTGCTCTTGAAATTAAATGGACGAATAAAATGAATGATCGAAATATTACACATACCTTATCTAGTTTTTTCATTAATGGTTTTAATGTCGTTGTATTCTCATTCTAACTTGCTTATTAAGGCACAAGGGAATAATGGATAAGTTATTAATTATCTGCTTCTGATAAATAATGAACGAGGCCTAATTAGCTTTACAAAAGTGTCTAATCTGTAAACAATGTACACAGAAATGCTTGACCGTTGTTGACTTAAAATAGTTGCGAGACAAGTTGATTTACGAGTCACTTAATCGAGTTCTATAACTTGAATTAGACATATGCCTACACGGTTTCTCAATATTACTAGACTATGCTGTAAGCCGGTTGGCCTGCAACATAGAGGGTTTTGACTGTAAACAGATACATGCATGCTTGGAATCGCATAAACAGCATTTAGGACCATTTGCTTGACAAAAACACGAGCATATGTCCCTCTTATTGGTTTCATTCATGGGCCCAATCCCAGGCCTACCAGCATTCGGTGGGGATGAATCAACGCTGCACTCCTAAGCAGTCAACACAGAATTTACATAAACTCATCACTTCGCCTAGGAAACTTTATTAGAAGGAGGATATTTATATCATTTGTGAAAAGGCATCCAATTTGAATGGTTGAAGTTATGGCCACTAATAGTGGGAGGACTACGGAAATCATACCGTCTTTTAGCAGCTATCCCCATCTCAAACCCCGCATAATGGCTATTAGCAGCACGAAACCGAATTCAAAGGAATAACAAATTGTTGACAAAAAACTTGCAATTTTATATAAACATATTTAAAAATACCGGCAGGTAGATTTGATACCACCCATGGTCTGAAAATGTGGAAAAAATCATGCGTAGCACTGAGTTGGTAGCAATGTAGAAAAGTGATACTACTACTGAGTGCGACGTCGTAAAATCGTTCGACATTACATTATTACATAAGGGTTTTGCATTTAGACTGACATCCTTCCAAATATGATTCGCTCCCCGCTATGCATCTTTCACCCTTAATTATAATAAAACAAATTTACCCCTAAAAATTTAAGGTAGCAATTGATGTGTCTATCTAATTTCACAAAGCTTATCACTATCACTGAAATGAAAAATCTTGTGTCCTTGGTAAAAACTGCTGTTTGATGTTCAAGTTCTGTCTCGCAGATGACTTTACTGTACCTGAAGAAAATGAATGACGCTGAAGACCACTGTGTAATAGAATGTCTCAGCTGCATGTTCGACTGCACGGGCGCTTCGTCTCCTGTTGCCAGATTATTACGCTCTCCGTGCTAACAAACTCCTACCTGCTCTCTGTCTCCATAGTAGACCTACTTAGAGATTAGTAGGCCTCATTACCCACTTTAAGGCATCTCTGGCGCCTTGCTTTATCTCAGTGCTCTTTACTAGACTAATACAACTCGTCAAAATTCATGCAGTTTCGACAAAATTTTTTCAAGAAAACATGCTGACTATTTGGATTAGTTATTTAGTAAAATATCCAGCGAATTCGATTGCCGGTGCTATTAAAAGTAGGCTAAAATCATTTTGGAGGATAAAAATGTCCAAATTTTTGCCAGCTTAAAGCATATTGCTTTTCCATTACAATGTCAAATAGGGTGATGACAGAAATTTCAAGAGACTAGCACGACTTCTCACTACTACAACCTACTGTAGAGAGTTTGATACCCTGTGTATCTATATGTTTAACCACAAGGACGCCTCATCTCCAGTGGGCTGCACCGTAGTCTGCCATGCATATAGCTTTCAGGCCATCTTTTAATCAGTGTCGAGGTTTTTTACAAGCCAACTTAATTTATTGCGAAAAAAACGAGCTCCGACCCCCTTTAAACGATGATAGCCTGTAAATCTCCACGTTGCTGGCCAAAAAGGACCCTATCCATATTTCAGGGATACGTAACCGAAAGTGGAGGAGAGAAGCGTAGGATCCTTTACACTGATGCCAGAGTCCCAATCAAGGCTAAAATAGATCTTGAATTGGGGCTTGAAAATGCTGGATTCAAACTTTGGTTTAGACACCCAACATCAAAGGACACATCGGCCCCTACGCACTGGCCTTCAAAACCTTTCCTCAGCTAGTGTTAAGATCGTGATAACCATAAATACTAATTTTGAAAATTGCTGCAATACTTCGGCTCAACTTGCTATCGATCAAAAAAATAGATATGGAGAAGACAAAAAGTAAGCGAATAACTTACAGTAATTGGCAAAACGTGCTTTTCGTCGCTCACGCTTAACTAGAATTGAAGGATATCTAAACAGCCGCCTCAGACACGGAGTCTGCCATATACTATGGTTAGGAAACTCAATGGCATGGATACTAACTCCCTCAGCAAGTGTATAAAGTTCGCTGTGAAGAGGCGCCCGGATTTTGCTAGAGCACTGCGTTTTAATAACCGCTTCGGCTGATCAGACCCAACCTTCTTTAACCAAGACTCTTTGCATTTCACCCTGAAGTTAGCTGAGTCCTCCTTTCGCCTACCCTGCCTGCCTCTAAATGGCCCTCATTTAATCTTGCGGGCCTCAGGCAAATTATTAAGACATTCTTGCAATTTCCTCGTTGCCTTGAGAGGACCTATGTCAGCAGTAACTCAGGGCTTTTCTGCCTCTACCAGAAGGTCAGGCATGTATAACCACCAATCAAGCTAGCAACAGGCACAAGAAAAAGACAAGGCAGTAAAAGGCTATACATCACTTTATGTTAGCACAGGCCAGTAAACCTGGATGGTGAAATTGGGTTCGAATGTGATTCTTGAGGCGGCTTTTCCACGTAGCACCAAAGCAAGCCTAAATTGCAGAAGACATATTTTTTCACCCACTAGGACAATAAAGCAGCAGTGACAACGAAAAAAACGTGTTGAAGATATTTGCGATGTCGTTTTTGGAGCCGCAACGGTACATTTGAACAGCCCATGCTACCTGAGTTTGCAGATAATTCATACCATCAACGAGGAGAGGGAAGAACTATGGGTGTTACTGATTGAGTAAGCGAATTTGTCGTCCTAATAAGAAATCCATCTAAGAAGAATCAGTCTCGAAAAGCATACGCTAGACAGATCTGGCGGCTCTCAGACGCGTCCTAGCTCCTTCGCTAAAAGATGTGAACCGTCTTGTAGACGAGTTTTTCAGATGCGAGTTCATAAAGACACCTAAGTCACCGTGAGCCTCTGCGGCTGCTCTGGTAAAGAAGGACGGAACTGTTCGGCTATGTCAATTACAAAGAATTAAATTCAGCAACCAAAAAATAAAATCTTTTTACAACCTCAAGTAAACAATTTGCAAAGTACCCAACAAAGCTCAAACTGGCTCTCTGCGCTAGATTTAAAATCAGGATGCTGCCAAGTGGGAGTGGAGGAGCAGACAGAGAGAAGACAGCTTTCATATCGCCAAACGGGATTCATTAATTTCAGCCAATATCCTACTCACTCTGTAATGCAGCGGCTCCTTTCCAACGCCTTATACAAACCACATCAATCAGATTATTCCTAAAACCAAGTATAATGTACCTAGATGACGAACTTGACTTCGGTGGGGATATTTGGGAGCATAACACCAATCTGAGACTGGTATTTAGCTACCTATGAGACGCTAATTTGACCCCAAATCGAAGAAATTTTAATTTTTCCAGCTCTTGGTCAGCGATTTAAGAAATACTGTCTCATTAAATTGGATGGCGGTTACCGAAGACTGCACAAAGCAAGTGAGGACCATGACTAACTAGCAGTAACCAGTTAGACGAGACGTCATAATTTCCTAGGTTTGGCAGGTCAGTACAGGCGTATCCTTAAAAGTCTTCCCAAGACCGTAAGTCAGCCGCATGAGTTGATGGGAAAGCAAGCATAAAAGTTTTCTAAGAAGAAAGAAGATTATGGTGAAGCGTTCAAATAATTTAATCGAATGCTCTACTCCACACCCATTCTAGCTATACCTGATTCCGAACCAAGTGCTCCACCATCCGTCCTGTGTCCTGACACTAGTGGTGCGGTCGTGCGAGGTTTATTTGCACAAATGTACAAACAAGGCAGGAGGAGAACGCGCCACTGCCTACTCGAGTACCAGACTCAACCAAAAAAGTGACAGACGTTGCGACGCTACGTGAGCTGTTCACTATCTCCACAATGGTTACACACTTCAGGCATTACCTGATAACGCTTGGTTCGTAGTAAAAAAGAATCATCAGTGGATTACTCGGTTGAAAGCAACTGAGGAATAGCAGAGATAAGGTTTTACAGTACAGTACGCGAAAGGGAATACACATAGCAGAGCAGATGCCTCGCGCGACTCGACAGAACTTCCGCGAATATTATATTTTTGACCTAATCCACTGAATTACGGTGGAGAAATACGGGTCTGATGTACGAGAGGTTCGTTGCATCCTCTTGCAAACCTACAGCGAAGGAGATGACCTCGTCAACCAAGGTGGCTAGACGGACATAGACAGCATGGTCGATTCTATCCATAGAGGACAAATGTCTGTTGTAATAAGATTAAGTTGGAGCCTTTAAGCACGTAATGATCCCAGACTCATTAGTGAAGGCATTTTTCCAAAAGTTACACGGGCAATTGGGCCATCTAAGGAAAAATAGAGATACTAGATGCCTCGAGCAAAATGTACTGGTGGCCTTTTCTCACTCAAGATGCACTTGATTCCCGCAGGGGCTGCGCCGCTTGCAGACAATTCTAACGACCTCACATTACGATGACTGCAGCACTTTGGGCCATGTTCACAGGTTCCTCAAAGAAGAATAGGCATTGACACCTCGGGTCCTCCAACGATCACAAAAAGAGGAAATCAGTGTATAATTTCGGCTAGGGCTGAGGCATAATCCAGGGAGACACAAGTGCCAAATTGTATTCCTTATGCTCTTTAATCAGTGAATTTATCAATAAAGTTGTTCAAACGGTACAAAGCGATCAAGGCGCTTATATCAAAAACCGATATTTTAGAAAAAAAAAACAATGCTTCCAGGATTTCTGAAACAATTAAGACATCTCAAAGTCCTCAGGGCGACGGAAAGGCGAATAGAACAACTCACACTCTAATTGCACTACTGAGATCTTTCAATAGAAATGAATAACCACAAAGTTGGGTTTGATGCAATGGACGGTGATTTCTTTCGTATAGGGCTACAGTCAGCGCACTGAAATAACACCGTCAAAGATGCTCACAGGACAAAAAATGAGAAATAAAACCTATGTTGCCTTACTAAACCCAAACGCAAAAACTCACAATGTCCTAGAGCAGTCCCAGGTACTAAAAATAATAAATCGAATTCCCAACCTCACAGGGAAATCCGTACGCCATTCATAGTTTCGACAAGAGAGATTTTATAAGAAGTACAGAGGGTCTAATGCCTGTCAAAAAGAAAACCTAGAACAACTATAAAGATCTGGCTGGAAACCTTGAAAACATCGCGATTTCAATCAATCTTGAGACAAA
>NW_020170392.1:1495873-1499029 GCF_000524195.1 Echinococcus granulosus | reverse complement strand
GAAAAGATGACTGACTAAACATATACGTCTTAGATGACCATGAGAACATTCTGTGTTCCTCCCATAAATTCGTTATTTAAACGCTACATCTCGTTTTCTTTCAGGAGAGAATTTTGAAGACATGCCTACAGCTTGCATACTTGCGGAAGCAAAATTGGGCCCCAAGATTTTGTGTACAGATCCTGTAAAACATTATAAAAACCCACACTTTGATCAAGAACTTGCATGGGCCCTTGATAGAAGGAGCCTCCGACTCTTTCGCTTGTATCGTCGTTCCATAAGGCTTAAGTTTTACACTCTTCATGGAAATAAATGTTCCCGTAAAAAGGACCCACTTGGTTACATCGTTTTGGATCCGAGAGAAGCCACTCAACGAAAAATGTATAGATGGCGCCAACTTTTGGACAACAAAGAGCGGCTTCATCCAATGGTATGCTGCGGCCTTTATATCGAATCCTACTTAAATTGATTTCTTTAATTTGAATATTTTTTGTTGTATTCGAATTTTTCTTATTAAGTGTTTGGGCCCTTGGTCGCTGTGGCGATGTTGATGGAAACATGTCATGCATTAAATCAGTGTACACTTGTAAATATCGTCGAAAGTAATATTTGTGAAGTTGTATAACGAGCACGCAGATTGGAACCGTGAATAGCACTTTAAACACGACTTATAATATTAGAATTTATATTGTGGGCCATGAAAATGTCATGATGCTGTGGTTCTATGGCTATGACCCAATAATTTCGCTCTGGCATGAAGCAAATCTCGGTACAAATTGAAATGCAAGCTCAGCTTTATCCATCTACGTGACTTGGGTTTAATCGCCCATGTATCGTCAAGATAGGGACAGAAGTCACTACCTTCTTTAGAAATGCTGCGAAAAATATTCATTAGGTTTAATTTAAATGTATATGGGAATGAATGATAAATGGGAGCTCAAATGTGTGCTGTGAAGTTTAACCACGACATATATTAAGGATGGAAGTACTCCAGGTTTTTATCGCCCTCCATTACATACCCACTCGGCTTGGATATGTGGTAAGTTCTCCGTTTACTCCTTCGCCCCCAGTCTTCATTTCGGTACGTATCTTCTTTATTGATAGAAGTATGAACGGGGTGCAGCGGTTAGGGTTGCGCACGTTCAGAGTATACTTCTCCCTCAGAGGTGAATGACCTCCGTGTCGTCACAAGATTCGTGTTCACTGAACGTTCTCGCCCAAGAAAGTCATTCATACGTTGCTCCCTCGTCTTTTGAACACCATCCACGGCCCTCTTCCCATCTGTGTTCTTTGCATATGCCATCAGCACCGGTCTTTTTCCTCCGTTAGTAAGTAAACTTCATCTTCGTACCCGACAAGTGGTGTATCTTTGTTGTGATGAAGGGTGATTGGTTAAGTACGGACTTTTGCATTACAAACGTGGTGGTTTGTTGATGAAATGATTTTCATCGCTTGGAATGCATCTTTCTTCCACTGGTAAAGGAACTTCCCCTGCACCTTAGGCAGCCGACCGGTTCTCTTTAGCTATGCTACATCTTCCTCTCGATAGACGTTAGTCTGCCTGTTTATCGTAACACTTATTCTACCTGGTATATGGCAGTAGTAGGCGTCTAGGTGTGACGCTGAAAGTTTGTCTTTTTCCTTCTTTTACTCACAGCGCGCACTCTGAGACATATTTGGTTGCTACTTTCGCGTTTGGTAAAATAATATCGAAAGGTTCTTTCAGTTTACTTTCGTTGAGCATAGTGGAGGGTGAAACATCGGTTGAGGTTTGGATCGTACCCCTGTACGCTAGGAAGAATCGTTCTAGATTTAAATCTCAGACTTCCGATTGCGCTTCCATAGTGGAAACCTTCATAGAGCTATTTGTACTCTCCACCTGTCCATTGCCTCACGGATGTCAATGGGTTTTGCGCCTTGGGAATCTCAAAGGTCTTGCATGGTTCAGTAAAGTGTCGGCTTTCAAAATAAGCGTCTTGATCACTGTGCGCCGTTTCGGCCACTTCGTGTTGACAAACACAGTGACTGAAGAAAGGTGGAGCAATCGTTTCAGTGCCTTGTACCTTCATGCGTTCTGCCTGGGCTACTTTTTGAGGTAGTCTATTATAACCAGAATGGATCAGTCTCTAATCTTGGTGGGCGTCAAAGGATCCATGATGTTAATACCTACGCTTTCTCTTGGTAACTCTTTGGACAGTCGCTGTGCGATGGGGCCTTTTGAAGCTGCTGCAGGTGATACAGATTCAGCAGAAATCAATTACGTCTGGGGAGAATGAAGGTCACCAGTGTCTTATGCTCGGGGCATTAGATATATTTTCGTCCGCGTGGCTTAGGTGTTCGTACAACTCTTGGGGAACTGTTTGTAACAATGATCCTGGGACTACTGGGCGTTTGGGGTACCGAACACCATCCCGGAACCGTAAAAACCCATCCTCTAGGGAGAGTTCCGACTACTCCCGCCATATCTGTCTGACTGTTTCGATCGATAACGTTACCTGTTTTTCTGTAGGTTTATGGAAAAACGTAGGGGACCTCTCATACACCAGATTCGTGTCAGAATCAATACTTCGCGCATTCTCCCAGCGATGCTTAGCACGCTCGCTCAAGAATATGTTAACCACTGGCACTACCTGTATCTGCCACGATTGGTCAAAAGGTCAGAGCATCTGAATTGCTAAAGGTATTTCCTTTTCTACACTGTACTGTTCAGTGGTGCTGCAGTTTCTCGTAACAGCGTGCTAATGGACGGTCTATCTACTTCATTATTTTAATCGATTAATCCCCTAACGATTCTTTTTCACTACAAACCTCGCGTTATCAGGTAATACCTCAAATGTGTAACCATTGTGGAGATAGCGAACAGCCTATGTGGCGTTGCAATTTTCTGTCACTTTTGGTTGAGTCTCGTACTCGCGTAGACAATGAAGCGTACCTTACCTGTTCGTACAATTATGCAAGTAAACCGCGCAGGACTGCACTACTAGCGTCGGGACGCAGGATGAATGGTGGAGCACTTGGTAAGAAATTTGGTAAAGCTAGAATGGCTGCGGAGTAAAGTGTTCAATTAAATGCCTTAAACAATCAATCGCAGTCTGCCTTAACTAGAATACATTGCAAGTTCCATTACACCTAAAGCAAAGATGCGTTGCAGATAAT
>NW_020170392.1:1445753-1495773 GCF_000524195.1 Echinococcus granulosus | reverse complement strand
GAAAGTCGCCCCAAAAACAAACCACCCCGTCTACAATACACAACTCCATACTCAACTAATCACGATCCATTATGTCAGAAATGCACCGCACACGGGTACACCTCCTTTCGGATTCGGAGATGAGGGCTCCGCGCCGACGCAAGGGAACAGGCCACTGAAGGTAGCATGTGCAGACGCAAGCCACAAGATACATCAAATGGCCGACTATGTAATGCAGGCTTGTTCATTTGAATATGGGTTTTGAGTGAGGAACAGTCAGTTTACACCAATCATATGGGAGGGTGGACGCCTGTGACTCCCGAGAAGAAAACGAACTCCGGCTCCCACTGACCACCCAAAAGATGTAAAGCCTCACATTACTGCTACAATGGAAAATGTCATCCTCTACACACCCTTCTCGTTCCAAGGACATGAAACTGGAAGTGGAAGAGAGAGAAGGAGGATTCACTACAACGTAGCCAAAGTTGGAAACAAATCAATTCAAAATCATGAAATAGTTTTTTCTGCTTGGGGGAGAGGTTCGTGCAAAGTGCTTAATTTGTCAACTCCTTTACTACGACACGATGTCACGCATATAAAACTGGCGTTATTGCTCTGAACAGTAGCTGTACTGCAATGAAGACTGAATTGACTAAATACAAATAGCACATTTGGCCTTCACACCGCATTGCAAAAGCTTCTCCAAACTCCTTCACTAAACTAAAAACCTGTTTAAATTATTTGGACATTACATGGCAAAATTTCACTCACACACTCTTTGCCCTCAATTACTTTAATATGCCTTTAGTGAATATCTCAGAATCGTGTACCTAAACCAGGCGACAACTTCTACGTTAACTTGTTTAAAACCACCAAAACTGGTCATACCAGATTACGGCGACCAGCACAATATTTTGGTTATCCTCCGTTCTGGTTAGGTTTGTTTCGAGTATGGAATTAAGTGTGATTTACGCAAGAGGATTTAAGGCTGTGCGTAATGTTGGTATCAGTGAAGGTTGTTTGTGTATTTATGCACAATTGTGAACACGTGTCACACACCGACAGCCTAGACATAGTAGTGTTATCCATCCAGTTAGAAAATCATGCCAGTAAGCTCTTCATCTGTGTTGCACCACGTGGCTGGCTAAATGTGGTATTTAGTTGGTGACTGTACATATAGTGAGTGTTCTATTAGACTGTTCCATTAAGTCTGTTTCAGTGAATCAGTAAGTGTTGCGCGTACTGAGGACTTGGTTCATGTTTTAGGGCTCTGCAGCATGAATCTTCACCCAATTTAATGACGGTTTCTTCCTTGCGAGTCCCAAATTTTCCAAAATGTCTCTGAAGGATCGTCGCTTACTGGTCTTGTCATTGATCTCAGGTGAGACTTTACAAACAGAAGTTTTTGTGCCAGTACTTTCTACGAAATGCTGAAGTTTTTGGCTTACCTAGGTACATCATGGTGTTTTACTGACTAAAATCTACTGAAAAAGAGGACTAACTGAACGTAGACGTCTTTGATTACCTAGTGAACACTCATTTTTCATACGCTGCATATCGTCTACTTCCAACTGTTTTTCATAATCGTTCTTTTTCTCATTAATTGTATTCCATCCCTCTAGGAGAGGATTTTGAAGAAATTCCCACAGCTTGCATAGGTGCGGAGGCGAAATTGGGGCCCCAGGTGCTGTGCACAGATCCTGTAAAACATTATAATAATCCACAATTTAAACAAGAACTTGCATGGGAACTTGACAGACGGAGTCTCCGGCTCTATCGCTCTTATCGCCACTTGATACGGCTCACGTTTTATACGCTTCATGGGGATGGCTGTCCTCGAGTTAAGGATCCTCTTGGTTACCTCTTTTTGGAACCGAGAGAAGCTACCCAAAAAAAACTGTTTAGTTGGCATCAACTTTTGGATAACAATGTGAAACCGCATCCAGTGGTATGCTGCGGCCTTTATGTCGAGTCGTGCTTAGGTTGATTTTCTTACTTTAATTAAATATTTTTCGTTGCATTTGAGTTTTCTTTGTTATTAAGTGTTGCTGCTCTTGGTCTGTGAGGTGATGTTGATTTAACTGTGTAGAATGCTTAGGGAGTCATTTACGTGGGGTGGCGAAAATACTTTTTTTGCCGAATTTTGTAATCGACACAGCTGGACACCTTCCGTCCTTTACCAGGGCAATCTGAGTGGGTTTTGGCGAACTAGATATCTTTATGATTTCGCCTCATCATCCCTCTGAGCAGATCATTTACTTTTAACAAAGGGGTCGGTATGCATCTTGGTGCCTGCCAAATGAACCTAGCTCTCATGGTATTTATCGTATGCTCCCAGCTTGGCATCCCACCATAAGAACACATTCACCTACGTAATTGGTAAATTCTGAGGTTCCTCGCTCGTGTCGATGGCACGATTGAGCTGCGTGCAGAGGACATCCGGGATGTTCGTGGGTATGGTTACGACCTTGAAGTGGGCGTCGTAGGCGTCATCGTTGTTCTTCGAAATCGAAGTGATTGCATTTGCTTCCGTAACTTGATGGGCAAGGGAGGTACCTTCCGCGAAAATGGGCACCATTTTTGGTGGAACGAATCAAATCAGCGCCAAGAATCACTGCACAAGCCATTTCTACTACCTACTCCTTTCCGTTAAATGCAATCCTGTAGATGGTGAAGCGACTCTGATTTCGTGACATCGGCCAGGGAAGCGTGAAGCTTCTTTATTGACCTTGCCGCGCCAGAATCCAAAAGGTAGCGGAATGGACGTTCTTCCGCTTTGTTTGGAACTTGCAAGAACAAACGAGAGCCGCTTGAGGGCAAACAGGGTAAGGACTATAAAGATTAGCTTAATTTTGTGCTATGATGCGGATGACCACAAAATAAGGATTTTGGGTATGCAGCCAGTTGCAGTTGTGCCTCAAGCAGCTCCTTAAGATTCTTAGTTGCAAACTTGGTCACTTAGCAGAGGCTTTTGGTATTCATGCCGCAAGGATTCCCAGCCGTAATGAATGATCGGACCCCACGTTGGAATGGATGGTTATCCATCAAGCGATCCAGATTGGGGTGAGCCAAGGAAGGCTAATTCTACTAAAAGCTGAAGGTTCTTTTTGTGCCCTACGCCTTTAAGCAGTTTTCTTGGCAGCGATGGAAAAAAACCCTTAGCGAATGTTTGCTCTTTCCGGGTAATGACGATTTATTATAAAGCAGAGCAGATATGTTCCGCATCGGTGCCTAGTGCAACACCTGCCAAAAAGCGAGCCTGAGAGAAGACTCGTGGGAAAAAGGATATTCTGGCATTAACAGCGGAATCAAATGTTAGATTTAGTGGCTTTCAGACACTTCGAAATCCATAACGTTGTTAATTGAAGGGAGACTCCGACGACCTGCAAATGGGATGGATTCTGAGCTCATCTGTTCCTTTTTGGGCATCGTCTTCTTAAAACATGGTAACTCATTGGGTAGGGCAATCTTTATTTGTAATATTATGAACAGCGTAAAGATATCAGCGGACTGGACGTTCTGAGCGAACTTTTCCATCGGGAATAGATAACGACTGCTCTGTAAGGAGATCTGTGCCCACTAAACGCGTCCTAACCAGCAGCTGAATCTTAACAAACATGTGTAGTACACACGACTTCTTTTAACTGGGTGGAACCCTCTTACACCTGTTTGTTTAAACCCTTCTTTTGCAGCATATCTTGTTGACAGCGGTCGCTGCGGTCATCTGTCTCTATCCCTGCAAACCAGTCACATTTGCGACCTTCAGACCCTTGAAGCATTATGTGTCTGGATTAATTTCACCTGTAATGCGGCTTTTCAATCTTTTTCACAAATCGATTGCAATGACAAGAGTAGTAGTGTGTTTGAATTCGATGACTTTTGAAATTTTCATTGCCTCTTCTGATAATTCCTTTTAACGTGAATGTGCATATTTTATCGCTATTGAGTTGCTTTTTTTCACACGTTCCTAAAGTGAGTATTGGTGACGAGCTTAAAAGTTATTTTATTATTAAACCCGTCCATAATTATTACCAACTGCATTTGAAGACGTGTTAGCCTGTCATAATTCAATAGTTAGTTGGATTTTTTCCCTACTGCTTATACTGCATTTCTCAACTTACATTTTAGGATACAGAGCAATGAACGATTGCATAGTTTTATAGTTTTTTCTTCCTGAAATTTCTTTTACTACCTAAATGACTCAAGGAAGACGCTGCTTGGTCGTAGTTTCGGTGATATCAGGTACATCGTTTTTTCGCATTCTGTAAATTTTGGTATGTTTTTCTCCTACTTTGTGTGTAAATTGGTTCCTCTGTGGTTTTTTTAGATTCCTGTATTCTTTGCCCTGTTAAAATTATCTTGTAAATCACGGAAAATATTGTTATCCTTCTTCAGTTTTCATGACCAGTTGCCTGTTTAGCATCACTAGATGAACGTTTTGTGCCCTCCTATTTTAGTTTTGTCGTATTTTCGGACGTGAATTTACTCGGCTATTTATTATTAAACAGGCAGAAACTTTGTCGACAAGCCAGAGGCCAGTGTAATTGCTGAGGCCAAGTTAGATCGAGAACTTCTCTCAACAGATCCTGTTCCTCATTCCTCGACCCCACATTTTGAGCAAGAACTCGCTTGGGAGGTCGATCATGCCAGTTTAAGACAGTACCGGCTTCAGCGCACCTCTATAAAACTGCAAATTTTCGCTATCAACTACAACGCTTCTCCATGTTCAAGGAACCTCCTCGGATACATCATTCTGGACGTGCGTTCAGCTACCGAACGCAAAACCTTCAAGTGGTTTCAGGTGCTCAATTCAAAGCTGAGACCATGCCCGGAGGTCTACTGTGGCCTTTATATTGATCCATGCAGTTCAAGTAGTCTTGTAGCGTCTGGTGATCTAAACGCAACGCCATTGGAAGTGGAGCGTTTCGTGGAGAACCTCGGCAATCAATTGGTTGATGGTTTTGAGATCAGAGGTACGGACTCCCCCAAAGAATGTTTTCTCATCTCAATGGTTTTGGTCTCAATCCCACAACTTGCTAACTTATTACCTCCCGAAGTGTCACCTTCTTCAACTTTCAAGCTAACTCTGCGTTTTCTAAGCAATGACCTATTCATCTGGGAATTTAAGGAAGAAGATTGTACAAAGCTAGGTGATGATCAGTACAAATTTTTTATCAGGTTAGAATTTATTTGTCCCATTTTATGGTGTTCAGATCGACAGTGGATGCTATTCGGGCCTGCTTTTTGCGAGTAAACATAATTGAAATTACACTTTTCGTTGATGAAAAGCCAATTGGTCACTGTCAAGGAAATTTGTCACTTATTGGCGATCAAATTACCCCAACCACTCGCTACCCCCTTTCTATGGACGTCACATTTACCGTGAGTTCACTATTTTCATACCCAAAATGAAATCACTACCTAGCGCTCACATTTTTTTCTTAACAGTTAATTTCCCCTCAAGTTGGTAATGTTAATTCGCCGGTCATTTTGCGATTCAACGTGAATAACCATGATGTTCAGCGCCACATTAACGGATCACATTCTCAAGTTAAAGCAGGTCCCAAAACGGTGAGTTCAGATAATAAAATCTCTCGTCTAGCTAACCATTTTCTAATCATTCAACTCAGAACTTAGCCTTTTCTCCCTCAGAATGGCGGAGGTTCGCCGGCTCAAGCACTCAATATGGACACCACATTAGTTCAAATGCAAACAAATCAGAGATCGGCATCTGAGACATTGCCTTCGCAACAGCCAATCACTTTGAGAACAACAGCGCCTCAAATTCCCACCAACTACATGAATGAGAGTGTGCAGCTGCGTCGGTTCTGCTACACCATAGAGTTAAAGACTATAAGAGCCTGTTGCGAACCGTCTCCCTCAAAGGAGACCTATGTCTACGCCAAGTAAGTGAACTTAACAAAGCTATGACTTATTTGTCTTAGGTACGTTTACCCCCTATTCGGAACCACAAATCCTATAATGACGCTCCCACCTGTGCAGTTTTCTGCGAACGAGGAAAAACACTTCTTTCAGGGTTACTGTGCTTTCGAGCTGGCCGCTGATTTTTCGGAGGTAGGTCACTCAATGACAGTTTCTTCTCCGCTTAAAGGCCAATGGTGCTGTGCAAGCACGTTATGAGTGCACTGTATCTGTGAGAGTTCAAAATAATAATTATGTCAATTTTATTCGAAGCTGTGTAATTGCTATGAAATTTAATTAGTCATTTTACACCTCCCAAACTTTGTTTTGATGTATCTTGGATAAAAACGATAATGAGAGTATAATCGTCTAGAGCGCAAACTGTAACGACAACTGGTGAAAAGGCTCGTAAGAAAGTAAAATTGCTTAATGCTCATTTCTTAGCATGTTGAGAATTACATATTTTCACTGTCTTTAATCCCCATTATTAGGTGGGTAAAACTCTTCACATCCCTATAATTGGCTAGTTCCCGTCAAATTTTAGGTTTTAGTGTCCGTCTTGGACTGATAAGCATCATTTAATTTTCTTACTGTCAATTCGACATTGATTCGGCATTTTAACCAACCGTCATGCAGAACGGCTGCTAAACGGATTCCAACTTTGTTTTCTCCGGTAGCCGTGGGATGTATCACCTTTGCTCAATTCCTTACTGTAATAGTAAAGCGTATCAGTTTTTGTGACTGTCTCCTAATGCTTGTTATCTGCCAAATACCCTACTTCCATACCTTGAAAGTTCGTTTCAAATTTGTTGGATTCGCTTAGGTGGTATTATCGAACTTTGTTGGTAGTCCATGCATTGCTTTGGTTAAATGCATCTACCTCTGTTGGTCTTCACTTGGCTTTATATGACTCTCAGGGTCTGTAATGTTGAAGTGGGACTTCTATGATTACCAGCGCATCACCTACTTTCAGTGTCAACGACCTCACCTCGCTAAATGCTCCTTTGGCGTTTCAATATGCCTGTGTCTCGTTTTTCTGTAGCGAATTACAAACTCGTGTCCACAATTGCTACGAATTGTGCTTCGATTTTTTCACCAAAACTAATAATTAGGAAAACTGTGCGACCGTAAAGATGCACCCTCGCATTCAATGTAGTATCGTATGTAACTCGACTTGTTAGAGCTAGTCTGGTCTATTAGTAGGAATTGATGGTTGCTAAGGAAACTGAATCACGCGTCATCTCTCTTTCCATAAACCTAAATTATTCAACCTAATAACCTATTCTCACTGTTTTTGAGCTGCAGCATTGGAAGTTAGTTAAAATTGGCTCTGTGTTTATCAACTGTTTGTGACAGCACATGCTCACACGCACGACCACCTTCAGACAGCACTTTTAGGGGCACTGAAGCAGCTATTGTATGCCACAACCAAGTAATCATCCACCACCAGGGTTACCACTTTCAGTAGCGTTTCTTTTCTTATCTTTTGGCAATGCTACTTCAGTTCAAATCACGTCTCCTCCAGGAGCCACTGAACGTGGAGATTTTAGGTCGATGTTCCGATGGTTCTAATGGTCTCGAGTCCTCCCTTGGGTGGGCTGTCATCCCTCTTGGCGAAATCTTCCCGGAACCCGTCATCGAAATGTCAAGTGAGTGCCATCTCGCAAATCTTTTATACTTTTATAGGTGTATAAAACGGATCCTTTCATTTACCGTCACAGATAGTCAACGTAGATTCATGACGGGAGTAGCAGATGTCAAGTTGAATGGGAAACCAATGGCTCAGATAAAGTATTCCCTCATCCTGGATGATTTTGGTGTGTATAACTCTTCGACGACAGCCGAAATTACTTCTCTCAACGTGAGCAAATTAACGAGTTCTTGTACAATGAGGTGATCATGCCTAACCGTTTTTTTGCCCCTGTATTCAGCAAATTGAGGGACTGAACATTGATGGCTTGAAAGAGGTTCCAGATAGCACTCCAAAGCTACCTACTGATATTCGTCAAACCTCGGAGTACCGAGCAGCTCTTGAGCTGGAACTCTGGAAAGCGAAGGAGGAGGAGCGCTTTAAAAATAATTTGAAACTTCGGGAACAGAAGATGTTGATGGTATTTGCAGAGGAATGGAAACGGCGGGAGATTGAAAGGGAGTCTTTATGCAAGAAGAAGGTAGTTTGAAAGGTGTCCCAAATTTCAATCCCTGCTATTGACTATAATATGATGTGTATCATGAATAACACTTGGTTAAACCATTAAAGTAACATGATGTAATAATGTCGATGATTATTACGAAAATTCCGTAGGTTTTTGTCTCGACCATTCGAGGATTGTCTTATCAGCTTTACGCCTTTCTTTTTCCAGATGCAGGAATACCAAATGCTAGAGGATAAACTGCGAGCAGCGCTGGAGGCTCTAATGGAACGAGAAAGGCAGTTGACTCTCAAGGAAGCGGCTCTCAACGCGGCAGAGCGAGATCTTGAAAGGAATCTCGAAATTCGCGAAAAAGATCTGCTAAATGATGTTCAGCGAAAAATTCGCGATGCTGAACAGGCCATCAGTAGTGAACAACAGCGAAATTTTCATCTCAATAACGAGGTGAGGTGTTTAACATTTTATTGCATTTTTCAATTTCTAAAGTTTTTTCTGATAAACCTTTACTAGACTGACTTTCGTAACGAGATACATTTGAACACTATGACTCCGCTACAAATATTCTCTGGCACACTTTGGTCATTGTTATTATATCTGACATTTTCTCGTTTATTTGCACAGGTAGAAGAATTTCACCTTAGTGTGCAGACCTAATGTTGAACATTTTTGAGAACAGCACGTTAACAAGAGCGTTTTTACTGATTTTCAAGATTATATCATTGCAACTGGGAGGGGGCGTTCAGAAAAGTTGGCACTTTATTTGCCATTTTCTATCGTTTATGGAGTTGAAAAAGGCACTAATTGATTGTAAGTGAACATGTCTTGTTCCAACGTTTGCCTCTTAAGTCAGGTTGCTTTTCAGTTTAGTGTAAGTAGTGAAACATGAGAACTATACCGGAGGAAATTAGCGTTTTCTCATCCACTCCTAATGCACAGAACACCTACTTCTTGCACATGTTCAGCTCCGTTGTCGTGTAGGCTTATTGTAGGAAATTTCACTCCATGGACTGCTTGATGAGTAAAATGAGAATTTTGAAATGAGTCGTGACGACGCCACTAATGGAGGCACATCTAAGACTGGGAAAAATAGGGTTGCTCCAACGGAAGAGTGCCGGTTGAAGAGGTTGCAAAATAACTCAATGTGAATGCTGGGTCTCTTGATAGACTGACCCATCATAATCTTAATTTTAGTGAGATGTGTGTCGTATAACTATCTTAGCGACTGACTGAAGAGCCTCGATATTTGTGAAGGTGGCATTTTTCTACAGTGAATGGTCATTAGTGACGGCCCTTGAGTTCATTACCACGAGTCCAGAAGTAAGCGTTCCAGCATGAAATTTATCCAGATTCCACTTAAAACCGATTCCCACCTGTTTCATGTAGCTATGACGTTAAAGCTATGATTCACTGGAATTTAAGCTTTAAATTACATACACCCTTGGCTGTAATAGTGTAAAATTATACTGCAAATGAAGGTGATGAATGATGTTGTTTATTCTGGTTTAGTTATTTGAGCAAAAATAATA
Organism: Echinococcus granulosus; assembly: GCF_000524195.1. Taxonomy (NCBI): domain Eukaryota; kingdom Metazoa; phylum Platyhelminthes; class Cestoda; order Cyclophyllidea; family Taeniidae; genus Echinococcus; species Echinococcus granulosus. The sequence continues at coordinate 1,486,193 of NW_020170392.1, read as the reverse complement.
ATGGCAGTAAGCGGTGTAGTGCATATGCGGTAAGCAAAAATGCCTGGGTAAATCGGCCCTACTTCATGGAGCACTTTTGGCACTTTTATGGGTGCCACACTTCGTTTATATCTGTTTGCATGACTTTGTATGTTTTAATGTCATTGTTGTCAATCTTATGGGGTTTTTCGGTTCAAATGAAAGTATTTATGATTGCTTTTTAATCGGTGATCAAATAATGCCAGCGCGAAGGGCCAATTGGAAATCCAAAAAAAAGTCAAGTTCTGCTATGCGTCATGGTAATGATGTCATGCTATCTGTAAGTACCAATACCTTTAGACTGATAGAACTGCCTAAAATCATTCTCATTTAAATACTTTTATTAAGCTCCTTTTGCAGTTTGTGATAGATTGCTTACACTGTGCTCGAATCATTCATCCATAATTTTTCGGTGCAGACGCAACTCATTTAGCTGCAGTCCCATTTGTAGAAATTTGCTTTCTTTAGCTACTAAGTTGATTTAACTTTCGATACAAAAGTCGATTTGCTGAGTCCCAAACGATCCCCTGAAAAGGCCTTGGTTCGTATTTTAAAGATTTTAGATAATGCCACAACAGAAGACTGATTTATGTTTAGTGCAATAAGTTCAACACCACTTTTTGTTAAACTAATCCTTGTTTTTTCGGACGGTATACACATTTTTTTTCTTCGAATCAGCTGGCCGTCCTACGGGAAAAGTGTAAAGGTCTTGAGCAACAACTGATTGAACATCATCTCAAAGCCACCACTACCTCCACCACTGGCGTAACCGCAGACACAAAAGACGGGTTGGATCAGGCAAAGCGTGACGAAGAGGAGATTCGTCGCCTCCAATTTGAGTTGGTCCGTCTGACCACGGAGTTGACAAACGCCCAGAGCCAAATTTCTACCATGGAGCGACGTTTGGACGGCGCGTTGCGCGGACGGGCTCGCTATAAGGATCTATGGACGCGGGCACTGCAGGAGGTGACGCGGCTAAGACAGGAGGCTGCCAACGCCACCAAACAGGAGCTTCAACGACGCGAAGCCGAGGTGGAGGGTCTGCGAAGGGAGCAGTGTCTGCTTTTGCGTGCCGGGGACACACGAGCTTGTCTCCATCACGACACACCGGCCCAGCAGAATCCAGCAGACCCACAGAGGTCAGTTACCTGATTGAATTAGCTCCGGTTTTGGCGTGCTGTTTTTCGATAGTTGTGTCATGACTGCAACAGATTCTATTATCACCTTTATCGAGCAGAATCTATATCAGTGAGGTCGGATTCTTGGTGGGTCTAGGTGATTTTTGAAATGTTGGGTTAAAGTTCTTTGTAACGTAGAAATGGGCATGCTTCCTTCGTTTTTTTTTGATTCTTAAAAGCTATTGAATTGAGAAATTATCATGCTCTGTCGACTTCTGCACATTGATACGATTTGTGCGTATCCTGCAATAGGTATTAAACGGAACTTGTATTTGATCGCTAGTCTTAGGACAGGAATCTCGTGGAAGTGAACAGAAGCGGCGATATCCGTCCTGGTTTTACCCCAAAATTCAAACTCGTTAAATGGAAACCGAATCAAATGTTGCTTTAAGGAGGCCCTAGTGGCAACTTTGTGACAGATCAGAATCCAGCCCTCCAACTTTGCTTTTTGTCAAAACCTCTGTGACGGGTAGATTCCCCTTTACTGAGTGTACTAAAAATAAGCTTTTTCCAGTGATAATTGAGCAGCCAAACGAGTGTGATTGGTCTTCGTTCACGGTTACAAAGATTACGTATGGTGTTCTACTCGAAATCCAACTACGTAAACAATCCCGGGGATCCCGAATTATTCTTTATATTCGGGACATTGTAGTTTTGTCACTACAGTAACTAGTTTTTTGCGATAAAACTGACGGTGGTAGCTATCACAGCAATGTACGTAATTCAATCGGCTGTACCAATACCCAGCAGGGTTTCGAGAATTTGATTGCGTACACTCTACCGCATTTTCAAATGGAAACGATAAGCTTTGCTGAGCAATCGAACACTCCTTTAAGAATGTGTATGACCCATTGGCCTAAACAGGCGCGTCACCTCGCCGTGAATGCTACCTCTAATTCTCAAATTACTCATTGAGAAGGCGTATATTCGCTTTAACACGCAGTGCATCGCATTCTCCCGGGGTTCTGTCTGCATACGAAGACGAACACACGTTCTAGTTATTAGCAGCGTAGTCGTTGCGTTAGCCGAATTCCTTTTATTTTTATTGTAGTTTGGGGGAAGCCGCATCAGGCAATCAGGAGGAGGTCCCCCTACCATTTTCGGTCGCCCTCCAAAAAGTCAACGACCCTGCCCTTGACGCCCAGTTGAGGCGCTTGAGGGATGAACGGGAGTGTCTCCTAACCTCCGGCGTCTACTACGAAGATGACGTGCTGATTGTCGATCTTGACAGGGAGATCAAACGGCTCCAAACTCTTATTAGCAATCCTGTCTGATCCCTTGCTTTTATTTCGCGTTTCGATTTATATTGCCTCATGATTTGGCGGGTTATTCAAGACCATTACTACTAAGGGTTCATTTTTTTTTGCTAGTTGCGCAAATCCCGTTACGGCTGTGAAGTGAACGGGGGAAAGTAGTTTTCGCATCCTTTGGCTGTTTGCTGGACCTGAAGGCTTGACCTGAGTACAGATTCCGTCTAAGGACCAGGCAAATTTAAGCATTTATAGTAGTTTGCGCTTCGACGCTTCCCACCCTCTCAGTTCCTGAGGTTAGTAACTTCCCCGTTCAAACTGTTAGGTTTAACTACTGACGGTTTGGATGTGTGGCACCACTTCGAGCCAATAATGTGTTAACATTGTAACTTGGTAACCCACCTACGAAGCAAGTAGAGCCCCTTAGAAGGCTCACTTGGCGCCTATCAACGGGAACATGGACGTCATTGCAGAAGATATCGATGTGAGGCGTATTATGCTTTTGTCAACTCTAACAACAAAAGCTGCAGACAGCAGCACGCTGTGTGGTCAATCGGTAGGTGACATGCAACTCCTAAGTCCGAGTTTACGGGATGGTTAGTGGTACCAATCCAGGGAAAAAAAAGTCTATTTCACATAGTTTTATCGAATTTCGATTAATCTACTACGTCCGAGAAGTAGAGGTCTGCGGAGATTCACCTTGAATACGGACCTGTCGTTAACTAAGGATTCAAGCCACCGAACTAGGCAGTGAGCAAGATATATACCGGTATCAAACCTGAAAATTCGCAATTTCTTCTTCAGAAATAGGTTTTCGGAAGAAATTTGGATGGAACGTCAATTCCGTGAAGACGTCCTCCTTTAAAACGGGTTCCTTTTCTAAAACGAAAAATACATGGGTAGAAGGTAGTGCGCCAATGCTTGATGTCTGATGGAGGGTCGCCATTAGAAATGAATATCACTTCAAAAACCTGACACCATAAATTTGTGGAAAGTGGTGAATTCGAGTAAATCTATTGACAATTTGGGTTAGCCATTTACTAGGGTGGTGTTGACATTCAAGAGAACTCAAAAATTGCACAACAGGGAGCGTTGTGCAAGTCAAGTGTTACAAGGCAACTTAGCCCAATTAAGACAAATAGAAGAGGAATTTCATGTGTCGAGTCCTAGTAACTGAGAAAGTTCTATGCATTTTCAATGAGAATGCATCTACTATAAAATTACAACGCTGCACCTAACACCTGGAGCAATAATTCAATGAGTGTTAGAAACACAAATAACTACCTTAGGTGAGGACATATACACCAATGGAGAACAAAAAGCAAGTATATTTAATCCAAAAAACACTAACCGGAGGTGCGCTTTAACTGTGCCCTAAACCTTATTAAGGGAACATGCTTCTTCACGGTCGCGATTGAGAACTGCTGTTTTGAGTTCGTTTGCATAAAGAAAGCACGCATTCTGAGAGCGAATTGAGACATCACGAGCAAAATAATGAAGAAGCCAGGAAAGGCTTTCCGTAGCCTATCTTTGAGGTCAATCACCTCTCGTACTTCAGTGGTCCTTTAAAACGATGAGGGGCATTTCACGTGCAAAGAAGGTTTAGATAATAAGGCTGTTTAAGTTATTTAAAGACCTACTGTTTCTATTAGTTAAACTAATGTTTTAAATAAAAAAGAAAGTGCTCGGTTGATATTCAACGAACAATTTTAGAAAAAGCCATTTACAAAACTCCTTTTAAGTAAAATGAATCAATTAATTTATTGAGTTTTGGCAGCTCAATGCGTTACGTTAGACTCATTGCATTTGGGATCTAAAAACCCACGTTATAATATCCAGGCAACATGCCCTGCGCCCCCCGATATGTTTAGTTTTGGTGTAGTAGCATCCTATACAACATTCGGTATAAATCAAGGCTAGTTTATGATCATGGTTCTCTTGCCTTAAGTTAAGCATGTAGCATGGGTTAAAAATACATTGATTTTCCCCACTCTCTTTCTTGTACAGCTTCTGATCTAACCACTTGTGTAGGCATTAATTATAAATGCATTTTCTCTCAAATTAACAGACTTATACTTTGTGGTGGATTTAAGTTATAATAGCCGAAGCTCTTCCTAATATTATTTATTTCCTCTTTTTCGGAGTTATTCTTGTCTTGTTTCTTTTGACAATTTGTGCTTTTCTACATGCCTAAGGTCAATTTTGAAGAAATTTAATGTTAGTTATCCGTTTTCTAATGATGTTTCTAAAAAAAATTGCACACTTTTTCGGACACTTAAAATCAACGCTTCTGTTAAATTCTGGAGCCATGTTTTGTGAATCTCCCTAACGCAACTTTAACCTTGATTTAAAGCCGCCCTCTTCACCTATCAGGGCACTTGTACAGACTCTTGATGTCTCGGCGTGCCTTGAAAGCTGTTGTTGTTTATAATCCCCACCCCCATATTGTATTATTCAGAGAGTTGGCTGGGTACAAAAATGCAGCAGCAGAAGACATTAGTGATGAGGATAACACAGTGTATCTTCGGACCTTGGATCCCAAAGACTGGAGAACAAACGACCATTATGCAGTTCTCAATTTAAAAAAACAGCGATATCGGGCCTCTGATGAGGACATTCGGAAGCAATGTTAGTTATCTTATCATTTTTTTCTTTAATTAACTACATTAATACTTTTCCGAATGGGTAGTCACCGGTCATGCTATATAGCGTCCGTTTGTTTTATCAACTCCTTTGGAGCCAAAGTGGTCATTCACATTGCTAGCTCATATTTTAGACTGGTGCTAAAAGAAATATTTTTCATCCAGTATTTTGAGTTAAAAACGTTTTGTCATTGTCAATCTAGATAGGCAGCTAGTACTTCAGCATCATCCGGACAAACGCCGGGCACGGGGTGAGAACATCAAAGACATTTCTCATGATTATTTCGCTTGTGTCACTCAAGGCAGGTTTATCGCTTACTTACATAAGGTTTGGCAGAATTTTACATCTTCACGTTATCTTCTTTTTGCAGCCTTTGAGATTCTTGGAAACTCTTCGAAGCGTCATGCCTATGACAGCGTGGATCCATTCCTGCCAGACTACAAGCCCTCCTTAGAGGAAATCAAGAAGGATTTCTTTGGGACCCTTAATATTTTTTTCCTGGAAAAGGCAAGGTGGTCAAAGCACCAGCCGACGCCGTTCCTGGGTCACGGGCAATCACCCCTTGAAGCCGTCTATCGCTTTTATGATTTTTGGTGGGCTCTCGCGCTTTTTATTTTTCTTTATATCGTTCGTACGCTGCAGAATTTAGTCTCTCTTATTAGGGAGGGATACGAGACCACAAAGGACTTCTCTTTCTTGGATGAAGAAGACAAAGAAAAAGGCGAAGAGTAAGTTTTTTTTTCCAAACTGCACTCCGCTCTCAGATTCGAATCAGCGCTTGTTTATTGTTTGCAAAGTTTTAAAAGCGTCCTTTTTCTCTAACAAGTTTTACCTGATAAATGAAATTTCGCACTCCTACATTTACCCTATTTTGTGGTTATATTTAGCAGCTTATATTCACCTTGAAGTTAAAAACCGATCACTTTTGATATTATTAGTTTGCTTCCCAGGTAATTTCTCATCTGTTTTTACAGGCAGAGTTCAAACTCCCACTTGGGTTTCTAGGATGAATTTTCGTCCAGCTTCATGTCAGCACCATCTAGTAACCATTTTATGCTATCGTGATCGAAGGAAGGGTCTGACATTAGCCTCCAATCACAGTAACTGAGTGAAGATGTGCAATTAAGATATTACTTGGTTGGTTATATAACCGGTGCCGAATCTTTATTCTCATTCCTTGAGGAAAATGAATAACTTCATGCAGTAAAATCATTTGTGGTTTTAAACTCTGGGTGAGCTAATTTCGCAGATTGTTTAAGCTGACACTGAATTCTTCTGGTTGGCAATTTGTGCTTTTAGAACCGACATTGCTTCATTTGAATCTTACTGATATGATTCTACTTTGACTGCTTTAGCAGCGATATCTAGGTTTCTCCAAAATCGTGCTTTTTTTCACATATTTGTTATGGGAACGCAAGAAACGGTAACTTGAAGGCCACAATTTCCGTTTAAATACCCATCCGTACTCTTGCATGTGTGGCAAATAATAGGCTAATTACTCTTGCTTTTTAGCTTTTTCAAGCAAAATCTATCTAATTCTTAATTTTATTAATGTTGTTAAACGCCAATCATTTGCCACTAGCCGCGAAGCTCGCCGCTACATTGAGCGTTGCAATCGCGCAGAGCGTCAACGTCGACGTAATGAAGAACACAGGAAAGTTCATCAGATAGTTGACTTGGCTCGATCTCATGATCCTCGTCTCCTTGCCGCAGAGAAGGCCGCTCGGGAGGCCAAGGAGGCTCGCAAACGCGAACGCCTTGAGGCCATTCAAAAGCGTCGAACCGAAGAGGAGGCTGTAAGCGCACTTCTACTAAAATGGTTTCAATAAAGGTTTTGTTTCGGAATGTGAGGTTGTTTGTAGGGCTGAAATGACTATTCTCCCTATGCACATTTCAGCGAGCGAAAGCTGAATCCGCGGCGGCAGAAGCGGCTCGAGCTGCTGCTGCCGAACGCCAAAGGCAGGAAGCGGAGATGCAGCGAAAAGAGAGGGAACAGATCAAGGCTTTGTCAAAGAAAGAGAAGAAACGCCTAAGGAATAATTGTGTTAATCGATGGGCCCACTTTGTTGCTCCTGCTCGAGCCGAGAATCCTTCAGTCGCTGAAGATGCTGTAAAATTGCAGACCTTGCAAGATGTTGATCTTCTCTGTCATGTGCTTTCTGTTGTTGAGTGGGTTGTCTAAATTTTATGTTGGCAATTTCTCGTCATTTTATTTCTTGATGTAGTTTTTTCAAGTGCTTTATATAGTACTTTCTCTAAGAAATATCTCTAGCCTGAATTGGAATGCCTGTGGGCTTCGGAGTTGGATATCTCCTCTATGATTTGCTTCTTACTTGCACACAAGTACTTACATTTTGGTTTAAGTGTCGTTTTAAGTGAAGATTCAGGACTTCGCTTTTTTAAGGAGTTTATGCTACTACAAGACAGGATTTTTTTTTAATCACTCCAAATCCTAAAAAGGTATCGCAACTTACACCTATTTTAAAATACGAAACAGAATTTAATTAGTGTAGAGGCGGTTGAATCATCGAACTACTTTAGTACTTTTATCAGACGCGGTCCAGTTATTTGCCCTCTCGTTTAGGTTGGCAGATTTCAATACGAAACTTGAGAACACAGGTGATGTCTACGAGTCTTTCAGTGTATGGAAAGCAGAGGTATATTTTCATTGGAATCAATCATTAAGTATCGTCGTTATTTATATATTAAACTACATTTAATGCATTAACCCATTGCCGCTATTTTATCAACATCTCTCCTGCATAAAGCACTCTTAGTCTACACTTACTTGGACTTTTGTTCCCAGTTGGCACTTTCAGTTTTTCTTAGTTTGAAATTGACGTTACCTGCGTTTGGTAATAAGGTATTAATGGTGGGTTTTTAAGCTGCTTGCAAGTGATGCTTCACTAAAGTGTTTGCTTATTCAATTTACTTTAATTTCAGCTATTTTGTTTCCATTTATCAGTACGGATTTAGTGAAGGAAATTCACAACCGCTTTTGATACTTGATCCAAATGGTGGACTAATTCCCTCTCAACGAGAAAATAAAATTCGAATTTTTCCGTACAAAAAATGACTAGCTATATTGAAACTAATAAAATAGCTAATCAAAGGGAAACAATTTGTTTCCTGTGAAAGAATCGCAGTCCCACATTTTGGTAATCCAGTGCAAGATATGGTCTTTGGATCACCATTCCTGGGTAATTTAATACTGTATTTGCGTTTACTTATGAGAAGAGTCATGAATTGGTTTTGTTGTTGGTTTTAAGTAAAGAGTGGTCTTGCTAATCATGCTTTTACCTTTTTTAGGTTGCCAGAGCACGCAAGGAATCCGAGGCTCCCGGTCTGCGGTCCATCAATGAGCCCAAACCCGCCCCTTCTGCTTCTAACAGCAGTGAGGCGAACTCAAGGTGGACCTTCGAGATGAACCAACTCCTCATAAAGGCTGTCAATCTCTTCCCCGCTGGCACACAGAAACGGTAGACTTCCCATTCTTCTCCTTCATCATTGCCATCTTTTATCTTCCTCTTGACTTCTTTTCCTTTTTCTCTTTGTCATCCAGATGGGAGGTCATTGCAGCCTACGTGAATCAGCACGAGAAGGGCGTTGAGGTGACGGGAAAGGAGGCTCTCAAGCAGGCAAATAACATTCGTCAAGACTGTACGTTTCGTGTCTTGCCCTCGTTTGTTGTTCTGCTGCCCTACAAACGCTAGTTTGGAAGTAGGTAATAGTATGCGTGATATGAACAGATCTCTATGCCATTTTGCAGAGATCAAATAGGTCTGCTTAGTCAAATTGACCATTGCAATGTCACCCTGCTGGAGTCCTCAGTATCGTTACTAGTTTTTCTTTTCCATCTCAGATAGTGTTATGAAGCATGAGGCCAATGAAAAGGCGTTCGACAGTTTTGCTAGCAACGCTAAGGTGTCAGACGCCACCAAGTCGGTCACAATAACCAACCAGATTGAAGGTATGTTCTTCTGCATAGCGTAGTGTGGTCCCGCAAACGGCAAACAGTTTAATCCATTAAACTTCTGTATTGATTAAATCCTTAAGTATTATTTAAAATACAATTAAAGAGGGACATATTTCTACATCCAACTTTGTCGCCATCCAGCTGTTTAAAGCAGTGTTCACTCAAATGACAACTTTAGAAAATCCCAACTATTTTTCCTATTCTTTTACTGTTCTTTGTCCTCAGATTTCATAGTAGAGATGGATTTGGTTGTTATTCAGAGTTTCTTTTTAATTTGTTATTAGTTTGTAAAAGCGTTGCGTACTTTGTTTGGCTTCCCGTTTGACAAATTATGTGAAGTAGTACTAGGCATCAGTGGATTTAGTATTCGAAAAGCAACTACTATCAGGTAAAACTCGTAAAATAGGTTTTAGAAACTGGTAGGAACATTGTCAAACAAATAAATGAAGGAAGGAACGATACGTTTTAGTAGCTATTTAAATTCATTTGCTGCCGTCAATAATAAAATTCACCAAGGGTTTATGTCTGAGTTGTTGCCTTATTAGGAATAAACAGAGCATCTTAGATTTATTGTCTTGTTCGTTGGAGTGACATTATTTCCTATCGTTTAATTGGGAAGTTCGCCAAAACGAGATGAAAACCATGGGCTTTTGTTAAATGTGCCCTTATTGACCAGGGTTATTTCAGTTCCCCGTTCTTACTTTAAAAATGTCGCAGTTTTTTCGGTATATTCCAATTCTGTGTGTCTACTCTTCCGAACCGTGACGTCTGGGTATCCTTTTTGTGGGTTCCATGTTTTTGCATTTGTAACCCTCAATAATTATTGGGTTGGTTGTCGTATTAGTTATTCACGTAAAATCATCCGTCGTCTTCGGGGTTTTGAGATGTAGATAATGATGCCTGCATGAATGATTATTCTGCACCATTAAATAATCACATTTCATCTTTTGTAAACAGTTAAAGGGTTTGATGCTAGAGTTGTTTGAATGTTTTAACGTGTCTGTTACTCTTCCCTTTGAAACGCCTGACTGCGGATTCTCTAATGGCTTTTCACGATAGGATTTCTAAAAGCTTCAAGTGCCTGTTTTTTTTTTTTTAAACGGAATTCAGTTTTCTTTATGTTTGTTGGTAGCTTTTGTCCACTTCTTCCAGTGGTCTTGAGGATATTTTCCAAATATTTAAAAGCAACGATGGCCTGTCAGGATTAATGTAACACGAAAACGGCTTCTCAAAGGTTTTTTGGGTACACTAGCGCCCCTCAATACAATCACACTCTTATTGTCTTGTCTTTTTAATGGTAGTGTTTTATGCAGTAGATAGACTGTTAATAAAAGTTTCATAAATTTTGTTGATTGATTCGAAGATTAGCGAAGTTTTGTGCCTGAAGCAATCATTATTTTTCACTTTCCTCGAAGCTTGATGCCTTTTGCAGCCTTTGGTTGGCCCTATTCACAGAGCATTTATTCCTTTGTAAAGACAATTTATGAAAAGTCTCAGATTAAACTACTTAGTTGTTGGAGGTACTATCGGCTGTCCACAGGTATGCGCTGTTTGGTGCCACTAACTTCTCCTTTCATCTGTACTCATTCTGATTCAAGTATTTCATGTTTCATAAACACGGTATAGATGCCGAGGTTGATTATTTATCCTTCTAAATAACTCTGGTCTTCAAGTTATGAACTTAAAGATGAATTTGTTGGTCAACGAAAGGAATCTACTAGTGAGTTTACGGAGTTATCAATTGAGGGGAGTGCGAAATGAACAGTGATAATGATTTGTCGAAAAGTCTGGGTGTTCTTTTGCATTTTTAGATGCGGTCTTAACCTTCATCGCCTTGGTTTCGAAATAAAAAGCTTCATGCATAATTTGTCAACCCAGTAGTCCAAACACAGCCGTGGTGTCTGTATAATAACCACTTGTGTTGTCAATCTTTTTTTTCAGCGGAAACGCATCGTCCCTGGACTTGGGCCGAGCAACGGGCGCTGGAGAAGGCTCTGCGAGAGAATCCCACCCGACCCGATGAGCCAAGCACCGTGCGCTGGCAGCGCATCGCCGACGAGGTGGGCACGCGGACCAGTCGCGAATGCGCTCAACGCTACAAAGACCTCGTCGAACAGGCACGTCTTGTCTTGCCCCAAGCCCTTGTTTAGTCAATATATTCTCTTCTGTGGACTGTTTGCAAGCTTGTTTGTGGCTTTGGTAGCTGGTTTGTCTTGATATATTGATTCTGGTGAGGCCTCGTTCTGTGTACTTTCCGCTCTGCTTACTTAGGTATACTCGGTCTACTAAAATCTCCTCTTAAGAATGTTTTACAATAATGTCTCTGAAGTGTACAGCGTTGTTTGTAAAGTGGCGTTGCGTGTGTGCTTTCTTGCGAATCTAACTTGTCTCGAAGAATGCAACTTTTGTATTCATGATCATCGCCAGGTCTCGCGTTTCACCAAAGCGTTGCAGATACTTTGTGTAGACTGTGGTAGTTTCTACTGCGTTTATCTGATTGATTAATGTTAAATTTACCTTATTCTTTGCTTCACATTCCAGCAGGATTTTTGATTGGTATATTATTGCTACTGCAATTGATTACGATATCTTTTTAAAGGATCCCTTCTTCCCTTTTTTATCAGATCCGCAAGAAGAAAGCAGCGATGGCGGCAGTCGGTGTTTCAAGCAAAAAGTGGTAGGAACGCCCCTGTATCGTGCTCACCTCCATTGAGCCGTTTTTGCAATCCCGACTTAAAATAAAACTTGTACACATATCTCCTACTTTTTTACGTCCATCTGTTTTTCAATTTGTTAAGCATCCTACTAAGATCTTAGGATTAGGTTCAATTGGGGGATCACATTCGCGATTGTGGTATTATTCACGATTAGGGCATTTGTGAGCTGAATGAACACGGGAAGCTTATGTAATCGTAATTTAGGTTCACTGAAAGGATACGGGTCTTTTCTAGGCTACTCTAAGTTGCAGTCAAATATTTAAAGTGCGGGCTCTTAGTCGGTTCCGGGCACGTGGCTTGCTTTGTTCGAAATGCTTCTGCACATATGTTGGTTACTCGGTGGTTAAAGTACAGTAAGATACTAGTGAGCCATTCCTTCTTGGCTTGAATATGCACTTTGGATAGCATTGTAATGTTTCTAGGACCACTATGAAGATTCAATGGCTTCAAGCTACTCTGTCTTTCGTTTACTTAATTGCTAATTATTTGGTTCGCAAAATAATTTAAAGGCTTTCTGATGGGATTGCGTTTACCAGTCTATCACGTCAACAAGTGTGTTGGAGTAAGCATCCACGATGGAGGCTCGGTGATATTTCAACCTTTTATATGTAATTTTTGGCATCGCACTTCAGAACAGCCACCTTCCAGTTCAGTGCGACGTTCCTTGTAGTTATGATCTATATCGTTAACGGATATTGTAAATGTTAAGCTTCTTCCTCAACTACATAACCACTCATCTACACATCCAGCATCTACTTTTCGTTCTGTCTTCGCAAATCTTCTCTTGGTCAAATCTAAGATCGGAAATCTTGAGCACACTACACCGCGCAGTGCAGTCATTCACGAACTCTTCATTCTGATCATGAAAATTTGCCTTAGTGAGAACCCTACCCACAAGTGGCGACAGGGATGGACCTAAGCCTATACCTCATGGTGGACCATTACTCCCCAGGTATAATTCATAAAACAGAGAACTCCTCATTATGTATTGCCAATTTTTATGCTGCGACAGAAGTGTTAACTGTCCTGCCAGCTTTTACCAATTTCAAGCGATTATAGCTATCATCTCATTTTTGTGTATCAGTATGATTATATTCACCCTCAAAATTTATGGTGTATTCATTAATAATCCTCTTAGAGTTCTTACCATTCCTGCTTTGGAGTTAAATGTTAAGAGGGAGGCTGCTTTACTTTTGCGCACAGACCGAGTCTGCACTGATGATTGACTATTTAAACTGTTGCTCAAACACTGGCAGAAATTTAACTTTAGTCTTTATGCTCCAATCGTCTCTATCTTCCTTCTGTATCCACACACGCACACGCAACTTAAATACACAGTTTTAGCGTCACACACACACGTCTGTATTTCCTTCTTGACTGTGCCTACGCATGCATGATGTACAAACCAACTGCTTCTCTTTTTTTCTTTTTTACTCTCTGTGGAACTGCAAGTTTTGGGGAAAGTCACGGTAGTGATTATAACCCCGGCAGCAAATTAAATCTCACCGATGTTGACGTTATCATTTATATTGGTTACCGTATTCCCTCGCACGGTCCGCAATTGCTGGCAGGCTTGATCGAGGACTTGAACGAAGTCCACTCGGTAGGTGAAAGTTCCAGTGGAAAGGTTTGCTAACTCCGTCTTTAAAGATGTATCCCCAATTTGATAACACTCATAATGTCTACACACCCCGATATACGCCTCAGAGAGTTAGGCGGGTGGTAAGTGACTGCCTTTTGGAAATATTTTTGTGGTGTTTGCGCTTATTCTCTGGCAGATCTTTGCACCAACAGGGGAGCTGTCATCTAAGACTGATGGCACTCTCGACGTCTACAATTCCGCTACAAAAGCCGCCACTTTGTGAGTGCTACATTGATTTTTACATAATGCGGCCTCATGGCAATGCTGCCATTAATTACAAAAGAAGTAAAGTACTTAGGGTGATTGGTGCTAGCTCCTCCCTGGTTCCATTCCCTTTCTCCTTTTTCTTCTTTTGACACAGTTGTTTTCATTAGGGACCGGCACTAACATCAGCTCAATTGCTGTGTTACTAATACTGATGTGTAATTACGACACCGTTAGGATTACGGCAAATAGCACAATATAAACTTGGCAGCCCACTTGGGTTGTTTTGCTGGCCGATCCCGTGTCCTGCCTTTCGTCGTGCGTGCGTGCTAATGGAGCTGAGTTGGGACTCTGAAGCACAACATCTTGCGTCATCACTGAACCCATGATTAGACGCATTCCACTTTCTAATATCTTTCCTCTAAACCTACATTTGATCTTACTTGCACTTATTACCGATTATTTGCAAACTGTCAAACGCTTTAAGTAAGAACACACAAATTATCCGTGAAAAAGACTTAAATCCATGCATAGCACTTTATGAAAGTTGTGAGGCTTTATAGAGGAGCAGATGCTAGCCCAAGTTCTGCTACTCAGGTTTTACAAAAAAAATTCTCAAATGTACTTTAGTCTTCCACCAAATACCACCATATTTGCAATCATACTCACTCGAAGTGTCGAATGCTTCATATCATTGAATACCATCCAAATTAGATACAGTTTGCAAGAGTGACGTGTTAAAGCCCAATTCTTCCCTATAAGAGGATTCAGACAGACTAAATACTAGAAGAACAGTTTACTTAGTAATTAAATGAACAGTTAAACAAAAAAAAACAAAATGCTACAAAGGAAAATTTACAACATAGATATTTCTCAAATGATGTATGTAGTTTTACTTGCATGGCTTAAATTTAATTGATTTTACAAAGGCCACACGCAAGCCTAATACTTATTGTCATTAAATCAACAGGGTGAGGTGGAGTCGTACCTTGAGCCTAAAATTAAAAGGAGACATCACGTTTGCCTGTACAGGCATGAATTTTCACGTCTGTATTTAACCGGAATTCGTGTTCCCATCCAGAGCGTACCTTGGGGCATTCAGGGACCGTGAGAGTATTCTTATTGTGGTTGGTTCGGATGTTGTCGACAACCTGACACCATGGCGGGCGAAGAATATGATAGAGCTTAACATTGCTTTGGGCTTTTTGTATCCTTTGTACCAGGTAGGTCGCTTATCACAAATCTCTGCATGTGTATATTTATTTTCGGTGAATACTCTCTGGTTAAAAAATTAGAACTAGTAAGGGGGAGGTTTTGCCAATTCCTGTTGAGTAGAATGGGGTTAAATTACTAGGTTCCTGTGTACCTTCAAAAGAATGTTAACGATGTAGACAAGATGGCATTATCAATCAGTAAATAGAATTTAAAATATGCAATTAAATGCACGAAAATTCAGTGCGGCAAAATGACACCAAATAATAATGCTCAACAGAAAGCTGTGCCTTTATGATATAGGACTACAGGGAAGAGGAAAATTACATCCTATACGAGCCCATGGTATTCTAGTTAAGTTACTTATGAATGCTTAGTTGAGGTTCAAATCCAACACTTATGTTTCAGCCTCAGAACAGAATACAGAGGTATGAACAATTCGCCCTTTTTAACGCCTCAAGAGAAGTGGCTAAGTTCTCCGAAAGCATCGAAAGTGGGCGACGAATTGCAAGACACATAAGCAGCAGACAAAATGGTGGCTGGAATCACGAAAGCCTTTTGTCATTGCTTCAATCCACTTTTCAAGATAATGTCATTCATGTGGACATTTTGAATGCTTCAAGTGAAGGCTATTCTTCAGGTGAGCCTCGAGAACCTCTCTGCAGATTTCTTTGCCATTTTTGAGGAAACACCAAGGTGACGTTTGGGTAATTGCGGGAAAAGTAGTAGTGTGATCCTTCCTCACAAACCCCGGTTGACGTAAAGACACATTAAGTATTATGAAGGAAGGTTGTCAAACAAAAAAGCTATTTCTCGCAAGGTTCCTCTAAACTGCTATTTTGGCTTCAAAATTTACCTATTGATGTAGTAAAACTTGCTTATTGGCTGCTCCAACTTCCTTCTATTTGCTTTAATGCACAAGCTTGGTTCAAATGGCAAATTTATTTTATATTTAAAAGCGTTTCAGTCCTCATATATTTTATTGAATCATTAATTTGTCACCATCCTAAACTATATTTTCGCATTCTACACTGGGTCTTCATTCTTCACCCATAAATGGTACATTTTAAGGTACAAATTTCCGAAGAGGCTTACCGTATCTTAGAATTATTTTGACCTCCGTTCGGCATCTTGAATCGGAAAATTTTTAGCTATCTAGCTATCCAATTTTCGAGCCAGTTTGTATGGCTGGACTAACAACTACCTGTTTCTTTGAATGCTTGAAGGATCTTTTTCCGGAGGAAAGGTTATTCACTTGAAGTTCAAGCCGGACAGCGCTGGAAGCACAGTCTTCTTGATCAGTAGCAATGCAATTGATCGCGGAGTCGCCACCATTGTCGGGTTTTTCGAAATCGTTCGGCAGTTGCAACCAAAAGAAACGGAATTTCAAGCGATAATTGGCTGTTTTAACGATAGTCGCAATTTTCTGTCAGGTCTTAATGGCAATCCGATGAATGAGGTAAGCAATGTAGGTGAAATTACATCCAGAGGTAGTTGTTCAAAGCACTGAAGCCACTCTCTCTTTTTATCTACTTTGCTTTGGTTATAGGTCCTCGGTGTGCCGATTCCTAGCAGAAATGCAGACGTCTACGTCATCGGAGCAGACAATAGAGACCTAAAGAAAAAGGTTAAATGTCGCTTTTGTCTTACAGTGCTATATTTAGCTCCTGATATGGTAATCTTGTCTCACTTGCATACATTAATGCTACATTTCACTTTCTGCCTCTTTAGTAATAATAATAACAACTGAGTGATACTGATCTAATTCGCCTCAGGGGGACACAAGATTTACCGAACCCGATTAGTTTATTAAAACTTACCTAGGAGACTGGTAATATGCCATCAGTATCTGAGGCGTCTTTGTTTTTCTCATGCGCAGGCATACGATTACTATGGTCAAAAGTTGGACTACGAATTCGGACCATTAATGGCCGATAATGACGTGGATACTTTCGTCAGGAAATCTGTAAGTTTAGTGACTAATTATCACACTGATTATTTGCTTTAACTTTAGCTATTTTTGCTTCCAATTCATGTCGTGAAAAAACACTCATAACAAATGCTTTAACCTTGTCGTTGAACCTTCAACAATAGCACCTATTAAAACACCCAAGGCCGAAATCTGTTTTTAGTTTATTGAATAATTAGTTCATTGAATATTCTTCCCATTTATTTCAGGTTGGTGACAAGGGATCAAAAATGGTCTTTTTCCTGGAGCAGGATAGTGGTAGTTCTGTCAACCCATTGTATTCAACACCCATTGCAGGACTTGTGACACGCTACCTGCTAAAGCCTGCCAGACAAAAAAATTATCTGTATCAAGATGTGCTGCAATAGCACCGGTGCATTATTTTTGTTGATTGTTTAAGCCGATCAAATGAATTCGTTTGGTTTTCCACAAGGAGTAAATAAACGCAAAACACTACTTCAAGTGTTTTTACCTGTTTTACCAATCACCGCTACAATCCATAAGTACTGCCCATTCATAAATGTCTGCGCTCTACCCAGTTAGTGAGGAGGTGGAGGCGATATCACGGAGCATGATTTTCATCGCTAATATTTTGCATGCTTTGATAAGATGTTGCGATCGGATTTTAGGCTGATAAAAGACATGCTATGAGAGCAAATGTCACAATCAGATGGTTCTTGTAAGAACTTGCGTTATCTTCATTGTTCTGTCAGAGGGGGAGTCTCCTGCACAAACGCCAAAAATAAGGTATTTAGAGTGATGCAGCACCGCAGGCATCCAATTGTTCAAGCGCCTGTGGCTGCTGTCATTACTGTCACTTTAATTTACTCCGGCAGCGGTTGGCTAACCAGATTGTAAACTATATCTGCCCTGATTTCTACTGCTAGGTGATAAACCTTAGCGTTACGAAAAAGGGCAACTGCCGTAGATGAGACATTATGAAACGTCTTCTGACAGAATAGATGAGAATAACATCTATTTTCGACTACCCCAATTCCGTGTTCTTCAGGAAGGCAAATAAAAGAAGAAACTGGTACTCGTTCCTACCGTGAACCGTCTGAAAAAGTTCGTTACAGAGTTGTCTGCAGTACCTGTATAAAGATGTCGAATAAGGCAACAGGCGATGCCTCTACCCATCCACCAGATGGGCAGATCCCAGATAAAGAGAGTTCGACAGCGCTGAAGTGAGAAAAAATGAAAAGGGAAAAACTGACATTAAACCTTTTTTTCACGAAACTGATTTGAACCCCGTCATTTATTAAATGACTCAGATTTTGGGTCAAAATTCTTACAAGTAGCGTTGTGCATTCGAGACGACCAGCACATTGCCCCCTCCCCCTAATACATTTCCCAAACGGGGCCAACTTTAGATTCGGTAGAAATGTTAGGAGGGATCAGTGGTGGTGTGATCAAATATCTTCCCCGTTGCAAGCAAATTAAATAAATGGCGTGGTTATTTCGTGGGTGCTTTTCATTTAGCACCCGTTACAGGGGCTGAATGTGGGTAGCGCCGGGGCGACGCTGTAAAGGAGAGGCTGGCTAAGTAATGCAAACACGACTCAATTTGACTGATTTTAGAGCAATACAAATGCATACTAAAATAGACCTCATCTGTTAACACCGTAAAACTCATATTTTACTTTATAGGTAAAAACAAAACTGTGTCTACCATACTAAGGGCTATCGGTGTTCCATTTGCCAGTTTGACAAGTAGCGTTGTAAAAGAGTATGTTTGCTTGGCCTGGAGGTTCGTATTTTTACTTAGGAAGCCAATTCTGGCATAAAAAGAAGAAGAGAAAGAAATGGGAACAATGCGCAATTTTGTGAACCAATTTTGAGCACGAATGCTTTTTTGCGAGCTTTAAGCCACAAATCTGCACTGTTCCAGGATTGGGTAGGCTTACGAACGTGATTTGAAATGCTTATGGATGCAGAACCCAAAAATGTATTACGGTTACTGTTAAAGTCCTTAAATGACCAGATTTTTTTAATGAGGATGATCACTTGTCATTTTCTAAACAAAATTTACTGATATATAGTTGGTCCCAGGAAATATACCTGAGAGGCAGTAACTAAGCCCCTGCTCCATTGGTTGGCCGTAGCTTTTACAATTTGTGCATTTGATGAAAAAATAGCCAAGGATTCTCACTTCAATAATATACACACATGTCTTCAGTATGTTTACATATTTCACCACACTGTTTACTTATGTCTAGGGTCAGGCAAGTTTATTGGCTCTGCAGAGTAAGTGAAAATCAGTTCAGCTCCCGCAGCCCACATTTTCGTTTCAATCAGTCATGAAGGGGATATCGTTCCTTCTTCTTCTTACCATCGACCCACCAGCCGGTGCTGTTGGAGGTTTGACACTTCTTAGTGAACGTGAAGTGAATAAACAATGGTTCATCTGGAAGCAGCAACATGGTCAAGCGTATTCAGAGAAAGAAGAGGCCTATCGCAGAAGCGTATTTGCACGAAACCTTCTTTATGTCAAAGGCCACAATATACGCGTTAAGGCTGGGCTTGAGAGCTATTCGACTGCTCTGAACCAGTTTGCTGATCTAGAAGTTAGTGAGTTCACTGAACGTTTTCTTGGAACAAGACCGGAGAGTAGAGTAGCCGGAAAGAGTGGAAAGACTTGGAAAGCATCCACCTCTGTTTCTGATCTTCCAGACATGGTTGATTGGAGAGACAAGAATCTTGTCACAGAGGTCAAAAACCAGGTGAGATTTTTCGATGCACTGAATTCGAATTTCCTTGTAATTCTTCACCACGCAATGAATTTTGAAAGTGATTAGCTTGATGCAACATGGATTAAATTGAGCAAATTTGGAAGTATTGTCTCTAATTTTCGTTTAGTGGACTGATGAGTTAATGTATGTGGTAGTCGTTGTGTTAATGTGATTTAAGAGAGCTAAGTGACCTTGTCTTATGAATATTAATCTAAACCATCAGCAAAATCATGTGAAGATGATATACCTGCATTCCTCTTTATCATTCTGAATTGCTTCAATTCTCCTTT
This sequence comes from Echinococcus granulosus, assembly GCF_000524195.1. Lineage (NCBI taxonomy): Eukaryota > Metazoa > Platyhelminthes > Cestoda > Cyclophyllidea > Taeniidae > Echinococcus > Echinococcus granulosus. The sequence goes on along the minus strand of NW_020170392.1, from coordinate 1,466,365 downwards.
ATCTTACTAATAATTCGAGCAATCCGTTAATGACACTTTCAGGGCAATTGTGGGTCGTGTTGGGCGTTCTCCTCAACAGGCGCGTTGGAGGGCGCGTTGGCCAAGAAGACAGGCAAGCTAATCAGTCTGTCCGAGCAGCAGCTGGTTGATTGTACACTGGAAAATGGTAACGATGGTTGCAATGGCGGCTACATGTCCAACGCTTTCAAATACCTTGAGGGACACTCCATCGAACCTGAGAGTGCCTACCCCTATCGGGCCACTGTGAGAACTTTGCACTTTCTTACTCGATTAAGGCGATGATTTAGTATGCTTTCTTCCACTCAACCAAAGACACGTCCAGTCGTCAATTTCGATTAAGCATATCAAAGTATTTTCTTACAGTGTGACTTATTTTTAGCGCGGTTTAATTCGTATAATCCATATTTCGAATTAACTTCCCAGTAATGATTGGTCTGAATAGTTTAAAGTTGCTTTTTGTTATTTTAAAATGGTTTAATCTAATTTAGAAGTATGAAGTATTCCATTCTCAGTGGAGTGCTGGGAGGTTAAAAATTTTCACAGTTGACTTAAATCTAAATCTGAATACTTCCCTCTAATTACTCAATCTCGTAAATTCTATCCTTGGATCAGCTTCTGTGGGAATAAGCTAGTCAGTCTGAAGAGAGCGTCTGAAAGTGTATGTTTAATGAAATGACCTTGTTACCTTCATAAATTATTTCAGCTGAAAGTTTTGGAAGCATGAATTCTAAAATATTATTAAAGATAAAAATGAGTTCTGATTACTTCAATTTTTATGATCATAACTCTTGTTTTTAATCATGCTAATATTTGAATTCAGAGACCTAATTAAACTCTCATTTCTGTATCAAATGATAAATTAATCACACGGCTAGTTAAAGCAGATGATGTGAATTTTAAAACCTGTAGGGAAGAATGCTGCGATTGTTTTGTAAGTCATTTGGAATGTTATTTATAAATTCTTTCTAGGTCGGTGTATTAACCTGTGGGTAAAATAATGCGGTCAGTGCATTGGTTTTGCCGTGAATTTGATGTTAAAATGTCAGCGACTGTCTCTTGATTCTAAAATTTCTCTGATTCTCTACTCCCTATCTGACATGGAAATAGATCGTGTACCTGCTCCTTTTTATTCATAGAATCAATTGGTATGGTACTGAATTCATATCAGTAGCAAACGTGAATATGTTGATTTTAGGATGGTCCATGCCGTTACAACGAAAGTCTTGGCGTTGGAAGCGTCACCGATATTGGCGATATTCCAGAGGGGAACGAGACGGCTCTCATGGAGGCGGTAGCCACAGTTGGCCCGATTTCGATTGCAATTGATGCCAGCACACTAGGCTTCATGTTCTACCAGCAAGTCGCAACAAATCCTTCCCCTCTCATTTGCTTACGAAGTTCTACATGCAGTTCAATTGAGTGCATTATGAAGTCGACAGAGCGGTCATAGCAACCTCATTTTCTCCCACTAAAACAGTTTAAAAAATCTAGTGTATTCATATTCAAGGTTATTTTACAACCGGTCCAAGTATATGTCAGATATTTACAACAGTAATTTTGAGTTATAACTTTCGAACAAAACATCTAACCCCAGGGATCTGAGCTGTTTTCACAACTTTTGTACAAGCAAAGATTATCGGACTCTTCGTGTTTTAAAAGACAGGCGATTAAAATAAATCACAGCTAAAAAACCCAGTCCTTATTTTTCGCCTTTGACCGACAATTGCCTTCTCAAATCATTCCCAACGGGGATTCATCTTGATGCAAGCAGTTTTATCCATGCACTCCATTCTCCTTATGTGAGGCTAAGTTAAGGCAGAACATGTAGATTCAACCGTATTCACTATTGCTCCTTTCCGCTTGAGGATGACAAGACTATATCATAACTTTGATGTTTCGATAAGTCTTTTACACATCCATGTTTCCTTTTCGGGGAGAAAAGCAACCAAAGAATTGTAATTTGTTTTTCAAATACTTGCTGGCATAATAGCTCACTTTAGTTTACTCTGGTGTATTATATGGTTAACCTGTTTAAAGCATAAGTAATGTTTAGTGGGTTTTAAGGTAGTCTTTCAGCATTTTCAATCCAATCCATTTATTTGCATTTTGATGAGAGTCGCTTCTTCGAAGTTCTCATTCGAATAATATCACTTATTGCACTCAAAAAGCATACACGATACCTTTAAATGTACAAAATTAACTAAACTTAGTCTCAAATCAGTTGGAATAATTCTCGAACCTGGCCGAGTACCCCAAATGCAACCATTAATGCTAACTCCATATCATAAGTTTTGCTATAACAACCTGCCTGCCACTTTATCTTAATGTGTTGATTTTTTAAAATCTTGAGTCACTGTTCTTACCTGCTGCCGATGAAGACTCGACCCCTTTTGCTCATTTTAGCCATGGAATCTACAAAAGCCATTGGTGCTCGAGCAAATTCCTCAACCACGGCGTTCTTGCGATTGGTTACGGAAAACTCGACGGAAAACCCTATTGGTTGGTGAAAAACAGTTGGGGCTCCAGGTGGGGAATGAAGGGCTACATAATGATGGCAAAGGACTACCACAATATGTGTGGTGTTGCATCCCTGGCTGATTTTCCATACGTTTAAACATTGTATTCCCTACTACCGGTAATACTTCAAGCGTCGGAACAAAACCGCATTATATTTTGTATTCACATCTTGTTTAGAGTATTGGAGTGATTGGCTGCCACGCATCGTTTAACCCTTGTTAATCCATTACTGATTGTTTATGATACCTTATTTTATGATTTCCTGGCAGTGTTTGTTAGGCGTCAGCTTAATATGCCTCAACCATATTCCTTTTTTCTCCTCCAACACCAGGCAAATTATTTAGCTATCTCAAATGCGTAGCAACTCTTAACATTCTTTTGCACTGTTTCACGATGTCAAAATACATTTCGACCATGCCTGCAACCAATTAAATGCTAATCCTTATCAGATTATCCTCAAAAAACTTCGAATTAGTGTACATTCGAAAAACTTTCTTTGATTGGTAGTCATCTTACTACTGACACTCAAGTATTATCAATATGTATTCCTGGGTCGGTGATTCTGCACAATAGTTTTCTCCACTTCCATTATGTTGATCTAACCGAAGTTGCACGCATTTGACTGTTTGCATTTAAACCGCCAACTTGCATTTATATGCTGAGGTTTCTCTGTTTACGAGTGCCGACTACTCCAACACCGCCACTACGACACGAGGGTAGCTTCACTCTACCCCCCATGTGTACATATGACCTCAGAACAAAGTACGCAATTTGAGCGAAAGAGACGTCACGACTTTGCTGCCCTCAAACTCCGGCACACTCCCACCTGGTCTCATTTAATTAATACAGGCAGCTAATTTAAATGACCTGTCCATTCACTTCGGTTGATATCTTGAATCCCAGCATTGCATTCTACAGTCATTTCGTGGATAGGTCGTCTACTCTTATTGCTAATAAAATTTGCTGTGAATAATAGAGATAACCATTCTCCCGCCACGCACATGGTCTTTCTCAAGTAGCTTTCACGAACATCAAAGGCTCTACCCAGTTTCTTGTGATGAAATTTCGGCGATAAGCCACTGCCATAAATCAACCCTGTACAATAGTAATTATGAAGTAGTGATATCCTTGAGAACCCGTTCTAGCTCCCTTCTGATAAACGCATAAAACCGATTAAATCCATCAGAAATTGTCCTGGATGTCGCCACACCTTCTTCAATAGTTTTGAGTGAAAAATCTTGAGGCCTCTCGTAGAATCAACACGATACACATCTGGTATATCGTAGGCTACAGTTTCCGTACACTCCGAACATTGACCGTTCCGTGTCAAAAAGGTGCATCAAGCATGTTGACTGAGGTGGCAACCAACAGTGGTAGTGGGTGCATACGTGGAACAGTGGTGGTCACTTGTTAATGAGGGTAGTAGAATCCCCGGATATCAGCTCTTACAGAAGCACGGCATGGTGGTGGGATATTCGACCGCGATAAGCCATTAAAACAGCCCACAGGCCCAACAGTCATGCCGGCAAATATCTATTGTGTTGAATGGCCAACTTTTAACACTGCCGAAGCGGAGCCTGACATGCGAATTTGTGGAGACGGTGAACACAACATAATCATTCTCGAACATTTCCAATTTCGAAAAGTTAGTGCGCTGGTACCATAACAAGTGGCGTATTCCAGAATGGTGTAGCCATACTAACGAGCCTTCCTGAGTTAAATCTCTTCAGGGTACCAGCAGAAAAAGAAAATTAGCATGCGTTTAGTTCCCTGTCCTCGTAGTACGCCACTGAGAGCCACTTTTTACGAGTATTTATGGACTTCCCAGCTCCTTTTGCATATATTTACCTTATTGCAGCGAGGTTAAGTAGTGGAGGGAGAGAGGGAGAAATAAACCGTGTAGCATGACACAGAAAGACCATTTCATCAGCGGTGACATCAAATTAGGTAGAGCGGGAGGAATGAGTGCGTGAGAATAGTAAAAAAAGAAGTACGAGAGGGGGAAGGAGCGACGAATGTGTGACGAGGAGAACCTCAAGAGGGAGAAGTGGGTGTGACGACGGAGGTGGAATGCGCCAATTCATTGCCCACCTGATAGGAGGCAATTTTATCCCAGTCAATCTTGGACTTAGCCATTGGCAACTGACGACGCAGCGCTTTGAACCATTTACTAGACATTTCGGTCAGATTGCTTCCGATCGCCTGCTGAAAATAAAGTACCTTCAACTGTAATTGAATACTTTGGGAAGCAGATGATTATATCCAAAGTATTATTTTCGAAATAAGTTCTAGAACTCGCAGTCGATTTAAGAAATCTATAGCAAAATCAACTTCGTCGTCATTATAGCACCGAGTGAAGTTGAAAAATAAATTGGAACATGGATGAGGAAACTCTTGAAGAATAGGTTAAAAACCACCTGAAATTTATTTCGTATCACCAAAGTAATCCAAATTTCATCAAGCTATGAGAGCTAGTTTTATTTCAGCTCCAATAAGGTCGTTTTAAAAGAGTGCTATAAAATACTGCTCTGAGTTGTTAGTACAGGTGTCCGTTTGCAAACTCCTCGAAATGGGTGATGAAACAAACTATTCACATTACTACTTTTGACATCGATATCACCGCAAGCTAGAGACCATAAAAAGGTCTCCCCACTTTCAAATGCAACTTGATATTGCATCCTTCAAAAGGGGATTACAGTAAAAAAAGTTCCACGAAAACGCCACTTTCAGACCACTTAAGAACACTAATACAAGGATAACATCACCCGGTAATGCTTATATAAAGGCACACAACTATTCATACCTGAAGCAGTAAGTTTACTTGCATTAACAAAGATGGAAGTATAGCTGTCTGGTGTCAAGATAATGTCATGTGCGATTTAACGCAGTCTACTTTAAATTAATTCATCTCGAGGCAGTCAATTTACCATTATTTTCACAATAGCGATTCGTCTCAATTGAAAAAGTAGGTTCAGATTTAAATGTCGATGGGACATTCATGAATCGGTGAGTAAAAAGTGAGTCAAATCTCATTAAGGCAACAGATTCATCAAATTAAAGGTTAACAAATACTAAATGACATCAGTACAATTGAAAAACCGCATCAGAACGAATCAACGCCCACTAGATACTGATTAATATAGTCGTATTTGTGATAGCAATAAAGAAATGTTAGTAAAAATAAACATGAGATCGTAGCTCAGGTAATGGGATTAAAAACAACAAGTACGCCTGATCAGGATGACCTCGTAGAGGTAGATGAGGCATTGGGAAATCAATTTCATATGGAAAGATAAATAAAGCTACGCAGGTACGCAGAGAACAACCCAAAGCGGGATGTGTGAATAGCAAAGGCCTATGCATGCATAAATACATCAAAAACCACCGCTACGACTATCCTATACACATTTACACACACAAAGGTCTTTTCTTGAAGTATCGATCAGGTTTAACGAAAGCTGCAGGTATGTGCATATGGGTGCGATACTTATAACAGCCTATGTGCGCATATAATGCTAAAACTAATAAAATGGATTTAAGCCGCCTCTCCCAATCCGAGGAGCATAACATCAACAATGATAACCTGACTTTGGGAGGAGAAAAACGAATTCAAAAACCCCAACCTGATAATCCGAATCACATTCGGTTATTTTCTTGCAAACTTCCCGTCCAAGAATTTCCGGTGATTTTGCTACAACTTCAAACTTGAATGACTTGGAGGAGAGAAGCTGAACGTTCCCCTCTTCAAAAATATGCGTCTAAAAATTGAGGAATTTGTTACTAGTGGGTAGAAAGGAAAGCACGATGCAGTGCTTCAGAAGGCAAACCTGGATTCTGATTTCGCCAGAACCCTGGCAGACTGCACCCTCGATTTCGTCAGGTATGGTCAATGTCCATTGCGACCTCCAGCGACCACTTCTATAACCAGTAATTAAATAAATTACTCGTGAGAAAAAACTTGAGGTAGTTCTTGAAAGATGCGTACCGAAAACTCTGCTGAAAACTAGATTCGACATAGATCACAATTGAAGGATTTTTGGAATCCGCTGGGGCAAACACGGAGACAGCACCATTGGGAAAATTTTGACTCATGTAGCCTGTGAGAGCACCCTCAATCGCAGCTCTCCAAGGTTCTAGTTTAATGCTACCACCTCCGCAATCATCAGGCCTAAGAGAGGAGACATCAGCCACAGAATGTGTAAAGAGATCAAGTCTGAAAGATTTATGTGACCTCGGACAAAGGAATTTCCCGTCACCCAGGTGCCCATGTTCAGTAACGAGGGTATTTACTGAACTTCCAGGCAAGGTGACCTGTATAGTTTGCTCCATAGCGTACTGCAGTAGACTCCTAAAGTAATTAACTAGTGTAGTGTGCAAACCTGAGAATTTTCCCCTCAATGAGAGAATTTTGGCCGGCAAGAACTTTGACATCTAGAGGAAATAATCGATATTACAACACGCAGGAATATTACCCTTGACCACTTCATTAGTTTGTCTGGGTGGGGCTAAAAGCACAAGACTTGCACCGATTTCTGCCTACAATTAGGAGTGAATTATTAGTATATTTGTACAAAAGTATGGAAAGAATAAACAACGGACCCTCTCGTCTGCGGAAATCTCATCACCCATTTCGGCACTCAAAAAAAGCGGTCTTTGTTCGAATGTGTAAAACAATATTGCGGCACTTGTTTAGCTATTTGAGTGATTTGTGAGTGAAAAACATGCCTTTGGAATTCACTTTGCTAATTATTTTTTGGCGTTTTAACTATTTTTGGCTACGTTCTTTAGCGTTACTGTAAAGTAAATTCAGACGTAGGAGTAGAGTCTCTTTCCTAAATGCAACCTAATCATTAGTACTGATTTTAATGATTTCTAGTACTTTAAACGGCATTTGAATAAAATTGGGCAGCAACTAGATCTTTCACAGTAACGATCTGCTCAACTTTTACTATAGTGCATTTTGGCGCATGCCTCGTTTAGCAGCTCCTATCTGGCCTTCATGCAATTTGAAAAAAAACAGACTGATTTGACTGAAACATATTTGTTAATTCGAGTCACCAAGAATCAGCACAGATTTTGGGGGGGTGGTCTACGAGAGAGAGCGTCTGTATTGAACTTTTAAATTGTGCTATTGCAGTTCCTCATGCCAGTGTGGAACTAAACGGTCTATCGCCTTCATTGTTTTCAACTAGGTGTGAGCCCTATGATCCATTTTAACCATGAACTGCCTTGCTAACAGATAGCGAACAACTCACATTGTGTTGTACTTTTCTATCTCAATTCTTTGCTGAGTCTGGTATTCGCGTAGGCGAAGACGCATTCTCTTCCTTCCTTCTTTGTCCCTTTGTAAAAGTACATGGCCTTCGGTTGCGTCACTCGCCCCCTTATCCGGTACGAAGTTAGATAATACCATAATCGGTACGGAGCAGCGCATTCGCTTTGGCTCCTTAAACACTTCATTATGCTCTTTCTCCAACATGAAATTCTTTCTCACCTGCTTTTCGGTTAATTTATGCAACGGGCCAGCAATCTTAACAAAACCCTTGATAAAAAGCCTACAATAATTTGACGAAACTAGGAAACTGTGGAGCTACATCTAATTGGATGGTGTTGGTCATATCCTTACTTATGTTGCACGGTCTTTGGTGACTGCCGTCCCACCTGACCAGACAGTGTGTCCCAGGAAGGTAATCGAGCATTGCAGAAAGCGGTATTTCTTCGAGTTTAGGGTCAGTCTTGCATCTTGCAGATGGTCCAACACTAGTTTCAGGTTGGGATTAAGCCCTGTGGATATCTCTCCGATAAACGTGAATATCACGGTGGTAGATTATGCAGCGCTTTGGGAACAAACCTTTTAACGCTGTTTGCATCAGGCATTGGAAAGTGGTGGCAGAGTTAAGGAGTCTGGAGGGCATTGTCCGAATTTTATAATGCCCTTTTAATAATATAAAAGCTGTCTTCTCTCAGTCCGTTTCCATCACTTCCACTTGCCAGTATCCTGAGTTTAAGTCTAGGATGGAGAACCGCTTTGACCCATGTAGGGAGGCTAGCGAATCGTTAACATGAGGTAATGGGAATACGTCCATCTTAGTTACGGCGTTCACCTTCCTCCAGTCTATGTACCATCGTAGGCTGCCATCCTAGTTATCAGCGCAAGCGGAGAGGCCCATTGTGAATTTGATTCTTTCCTAACCTCGTCCCAAATTATCCCTTCGGCTAGACTGTCTACTTCTAACACAGAAGGTGGCATGCATTTGGGTGATTCTCAGTCGCATCTAGCTTCGCCGGTATCTATTGTAGGCTTGACGATACTTGTTCGTCCCAGTTCAGCACCTTGAGTGGGAACGTGGTCGTGTACTTAATCAGCAACTCGCAAAGTTCTTTCCTCTCATCATCAGAAAGGTGAGTCAGCTGTGCGTTATGGGTAATCAAAGTTGTTCATGGGAACGGCTGCAGCTTCAAAAGAAGTGCTGCAGACGCCATCTGCGTCTTCTTTTGGTAGCGAAACACCTGCGCAGGTTTCAGTGCCTTGCTGGGTAGAAAAGGTGCCTTCTGAAAAATATTGAAAGGCTTTGGCATAAGAGAGAAAATTAGCACTAAGCGTCATGCCCCAAACCAGTTCAGGTTAGTGCCCCTATGGAGACTTCCAACTACGTCTCCCCTTTTATCACCCTCTCCCTTCTGCTGAACGTAATTTAGTAGAAGGGGAAAAGGTCAGAATATTATTACAAAGGGCGGAAAAAGCCTGGTGATTTACTAATGAGTTAGCTGCGCCCGAGTAAAGAAGGAAACTGCATAAACATCCTTCTGGTTTACATAAGACTAGAACAAATGAATGGGAGCCAAAGGAAGCAAGCAGGATGAGGAAAAGGAAAGCTCATCTTATCGTAAAGTATAGCGTGAAGGAGAACGATGTAAAGGTATTGAGTATGACCATCTGAAAGTGAGGCCACAAGGAGTTCCTGGCGCTTCATGTTTGCAAATTTGACCAGCTGACTGGGCGGGTTGGTCTTTTTGCTGCAGAGCTTCTTAACCATAATGGGTGGTCAGACTAGGTGTTTGAACTGGACGGTTGCCCAGTTAGCGACCCTGTTTGCAGATGAGCCTCGAATGGTGCGCTTTGCTAGATGTTGAAAATTCCTAGCGTACTCCTCGTTATTCCAGCCGGCTTTTAAGTGGTGGAGGAAGAAGTCTCTGGCAAGGGCCTCCACTTCCCAATCAATGACGAGTTGAGTTAAGGTGTCGCAGCATTGATTGATGTTAGTATCGTGGGTGATTTCGACCGAAAACAGACCTTGGAGGATGGCACGGAGGATTAGAGGCATTCTTTGGTGTTGAGGATAACGTTGAAAGTTTAATTTCGCGGTGTTAAGCCATTCTTCAAAGTTCATGCCATCTTTTAAAGAAGGAAGGTTCACCGGTGTTGGTACCAGTGTAGCGCATTCCTTGTTTATCTCTCCCTTTCTGGCTTTCATGATCTTTGAAGAAAATAGCTGATTTAATTAAGACATGTTTATTAGTCGGAATCAATGGGAATCAGTACAGATTTAGGGGGAGAGGGATACCGAGCTCTCCCCCGTTTCGAGAGATTCGAGTCTATTGCCCACTTCTTGCCTAAAAGGAACATTTGAGATAGCAAGTATTACTGGATGTCATAACTAGGCATTTGAGCACCAAATTACAAGCAGCATTAGTGGTATACAAGCAGTAATTTCCATCTTCAAATGCGATAATTCATCTTATAACCGGCATTACAATACACTGTTTAGAGCCTTGAATGATTCCAACACCTGAAAAGTGATGTTCTTTTTCGTCATCATAAAGGTGATTTAGGATTAGCAGTTTGTGGACTTTCCAACGTACAATCGCAATTTTTCGTTCCTTGTTTGTACAAATTTATTTTCCTATGATAATCACAATTTTACCTCAGGAGTGCACTCATTGCTTTAGCAAAATACGTCTTTCAAATGTGCAATGACTTATACCATAGCAGTCGTCTGAGCCATTCCCTGCGCCGAAATGGAGCATGTTAAAGAAGAATTGAAGGCCTGGCCCTTCGGTCATGCAACTAAAGTGGCGTCACAAGCTGTGGAGACTGAGGGTTATATATGTTATGCTTTTATGTATGAGTTAAATCCTGTGTATGACTATGTGGATACTCATGTCTCTACAAACTGCACTTTTGTTTGGTGGTATGGCCTTTGCACCATACCGGTAGCTTTTGAGTCCTTCAGTACATTATTTGTTTGTGTTCTGTCAACCGCAAGTATATATTTATACATGTACTGGAACAAATATCGTCTAAACATATTTCAGTACACAACTAGTAGTAATGCTTATGCAAGCGTACTTTTTCACTATTACGTATACACCTCGGTGATGATTAGACTGCGGTGATGTCTTGAATTGTAATGTATTACTCCGCTTTTCTCTAAAGACATTAAAAGTTGTACCAGAGTTAATGAAACTTTATTATAGGGACCGGTGTCCCTTTGATACTGGCATGGTGACTGTAGTGCCCCAAGACTAGGGCAGAATATGTACATTTAATGTGCAGCAGGGCTTGGGGCTACTGGCATGGCCTGGAGGTCAGCCCGCTCGGTGTAGGTACAATGGCAGAGCACCTGGGTGACACCTCTACCAAAAGTGGTAGTTAAACGAACTATTACGGGGTTACAGTAACCAAAATCCGCGGAGGCTAAAGAACTCATGCAATCGAATGAACGATTTAAACAGAAATCACCTTGATGCAGCATTGCAATTCATTTTGAAACGTTTTATTATATGAACTCTTTTAAGTCGTTTGCCAGAGTTGGTGGTGGATGACTTCTCCGATGGCCATAGTATGGCATTACTAAAGAGAACCAATCTGCTTTCACAGTATTTCGTAGATAGTAAACCATTATTGATACTTAGAACAAATTATGCCAACCTTAAGCCATATCTAGTTTAAAGACCAAACATGCTTTAATGGTTTGGGACTTTCTTAAATATGCATTTAACTACACGGGCCATTCAGTCACCGTAGATTGTAATTCCGCTTAGCTACCCAGTCTTCCGCAACGCCTATGACGCCCAGCTGTTCCGCAGCCCATTAATAAACCTTCAGGGAAGACTCGAGGCAACATGATACAGCAAACAGTTGGTAGGTTTTAAATTTCACTATTTATTGCACTTTAAAGAACAGAGAAAGTTTAGATTTCAGACCTTATTTACCGTTTGTAATTACCAGCATTCTATTCTTCTAGTTTATAGTTTAGTTCTAATCCTTTACAATCTAGGATTAACTTTCTCCATTTAGTCACGTACTCAGCAATGCGTTGTAAAATTCCTAAAGCGATTGCGGCTCTTTAGATGCTTGTGGTGCTTCACCTGCGTGTGGCGAGCGAACAGAGACATCACAAAGGCATTTTTGTCGGGACAAATCAAATAATTCAAACATTTAAAGGTGGGTGCAGGGTTTTATGAATTCTAAGGTACAATCAACTTCTGGGAGCTGTCATTCCTTTAGAAATGAATTTTTATCTACCCCCACTTATAAAATTTGTAATTTTAATATTTGGACAGTAATACCATCTCCAAATTAGGAGTGACCGCTTTGCAGCAATTGATACAAGAGTTGCAAAATTATTACAAGTTTATGTTGTATTCTAAAGATATGTATAAACGTATGCGATTCGGGTTCGCATAATAAACATGCTCAAAGCACATTTGAACCATTCAGTCGCAACATCAAGCAGCACCGAGAATAGCACCAACGGACCACTTTCTACCTCTTCAAAAAATTTGCGTTAAACAACTAAGGCCTGGGATTAATGTGCTCCTCGATTCCAAAATGCTGCCAGGACACCCGAGCAGGTCTTGCGTTAGTGTGACAACGGCATGGTGGCGATTAAGTCTGAGCCGCCATGCAATTCAGGAGATTTAAATTACCAGACTGTCGATTATTCCTCTGAAAGAGAAAGTAGGGACCAAAGTTAAGACATGTATAACTTGAATAAAAACCAGAAAAGAGGAAATTTCGCAGCCGATGTGCACAAATTTTGGGTTGTTAAAGGAGGATATTACAGATCGCCCAAAGTGATTTTTAAATCGGGGGAAGGGCATGTCAGTAGCCCCAAGCCCCATTGTACGTGGAATATATCTATCCTGCCCGATTATTATGTCTTCTTTTGCCTTCCGGGAGGTCTAAGTACACTACATGGTATCATATTATACAGTATCAATATACATTGCAGCTATTTTTGAGTAGTCCACCAACAGGTTTTCTACATTTGCAACAAGTAATGCACAGGTCTTCACTTAGTCACATTTAGATCGAATTGTGGAGAGCAGCAATTTCCTAAATTCATCTAGTATCATTCAAAACAGTGTTTCAATAACCCTCTATGAGGAAATTGTTAAAATTAAACCAAAAAATTGGGAATTTTCAAAATAGTTGTAATTTCTAAATGATTTGGTCCTCTTTTAACCCCTCTGGTGGGTGCACCTCTTGTACTAATAAACTCATTCACTACCAGCGCCACATATGTGTGACGCCCAAATTTTCTTACCTGAGTTCGTTACCGCACATACATACATACCCATTGTACCAAGTTGTGGTGAAGAGAGGTTGGTTGGATCTAAACACCAAAGTAGATGTTTGAATGTTGGCCAGGGCCAAAGGAGGGTAGTAGCCTTTTCCGGTTTTTGGACAGTGGTTAAAATGGTAAAATATGATTAGCAAATGGCTTAATGGCTGATTTTCCTCCAGGATTCTAGCAGCGGGCATCACAATCATTTCTAGCCCGGCCAAAAAAAATATGTAAGGGAGGCCATATTATAAATTTAGGTACATAAACTAAGCTGCTGCGTCTGATATCGTGCATTAAATATAAGCAGAGAAAGACTTGAAATTATACCTACACTACCTGCTCTCCATTGATGCCTATAGTTTGCGTAAAATTGGTTAAAAGTCACACTTAAAGGCATAAGACTGATGTGGACTTTTGCCTTCTCTTTACTCTGTTTATTGCGATATCGCCTCACTGATCTGCCTGCCATACGGATGATCCAAATTAGCCAAGTGACCTCATCATACTTAATAAATACTGTTTTTTGCCAATGTTTCCAAATTCCAATTCACTTTAGTGCTGTACCTAGAATGCGTTGGATGGGTTTTTAATATTGCGTTTGGGAGCAGGTGGTATCGTGTGATCGCTAAAAATGGCTGCAGCGCATCCACAACATGCTAAAGTGGGATCTGCAACGTCGTGTTAAAGGCGATTTAGTGATTCGTCGAGGTTCGGCTCACCTCCTTTCCATTACTTCATTTACTTTGTCAAAATCATGCAGCAGAACAGGTAGATCAAAAAGCAGAAACGATACTTTCGTAGCAGGTCAGATCAGTCCAATCCTGTCAGTTGTAACGTTTATGTGTCACATTAAATCAAGATGAATGAGAATTAAGATAGAAGGCAAAGCAAATAAAGCAATAAAGTTGGTCTATTAATATATCGGAACAGTTATAACAAACTGAAGAGGTTCATAAGTCGCTAATAATAGGATTCTAGAGAGACCAGGAAAGTGTCGCATCGCTTGAGGTTCGGCTGCCTTTGCTATCAGGATGCAGAAGCGAAGCTGTCTTGCATCGTATTTCTGAGAAAAGAAATCGACTTCTTTGCAGATTACTTAGGCGATGGTTGGATGAAGTAAACAAAGCGTATAAATAGTCAGGGGTCAAGAAGTAGCTAACGCCAGCATTCTGCTGGACCTCCCTGATATCCATTCAATCGGTTGCAATGGGTGCCTAATGCTACTAGATTTCATTGTTATTTGAAAGAACCACTCACTAGTCACTTTAATTGCTAACTCCAATTTTCTTCTAATTGCTAACGTTATGTTCCAAATATTTTAAACACCCAAATTTTGAGCTAACATATTACTTTTCATCATGCTTTACTGCAGACCATTTCGGATGAGTCTACTTGACTATAAATTGCCATTCCATGAAGACCTAAGCAGAGAAGTGGATTTTTTACTGGATCTATACGTAATAATTCAACTGTTTGTTTAACTCCCAGCTTTATTAATGGACCGCTTAGGGCTACACCATTGTACTCCCTTCGAGTGGTCTGGTCTCCAAGCCACGCCAGTAGCCTTGAAACCCTTCTCTAGGTCAATGGATACATATTCTGCCCCAGTATTATGACTTTTTTCGTCTTCAGAGAAGCCTTGAAGCGCTAAACCGGTGGTAGCTGAAATCATGTGCTGCGAATGGGAGAATCTGTGGCATCCTCTAACAGGGGGGCTGAAAATAATGTCTACCTTCGGCACCTACATCAGTCCTGTGTTCTGCAGGAATGTTATTAGCAAGTGTGGTGACACGAGTCGTGAGCCATCTGGAAATTTATTTACGTATCTGTCTACGGTACCTATACGAGGATATCAAATATGTGAACTCCTGATACCTCCCCCACTTCTCCACTAGCTGGAGAGAACCTAAATGGATATGGCTGGGCGGCTCCACTATGAGAACAAAGTGACAGGGAGACATACACAAAACAATTTTAAACACCGTCCTTTCCTATGCAACTCTGCTTTTGGGTCAGTATTCCTGCGACTAACTCTAAACACTCGTCGTGGCCGGCACACTTTCCCTTCCCTCAATACAGTGCCCAAACAGGACCAAACTCCAGATCCAATGGAATTGTCAAGAGGGATCAGTAATGCCGCGATCAAATATCATCTCCGTTGCACACAAAATCTAATGACTGGCGTGGTTGGTTCGTAAAGTGCCTCCTTACCGCACCGACTACTTTGTGATGACCGCCGCTGGTGGTTGACCAAGGGAAGCGCTGGAAACGGCGCTCATAAGAGATTGTTTATTTGTTTAACTCTCGGTTTTGTTAATGGGCCACTTGAGGCTTCGCCGTTGTAAGCCTTCCGAATGGCCTACCCCCCGATTCTTAGGAGGAGTCCCCAAACCCTCCTGTAAGTCGACAATACATATTCTTTCGTCTTTAGAGAAATCTCAGAGCGCTGCACTATATCGCTTCCTTTTGATTACCTATAATTTAAGGTGGGTTAATTATGATAAATCCACTGTGTTTTTGGATTTTGCTAGCAATATTTCCCTCACGACATAATTCGCTTATACCTCAGCACATTGGTGAAATAAATAGGTAGAAAGTGAGCTTGATGGTACAAAATACGGGAAAAGACCGACTCTTGCGCGTTACTCTCGTTTACCTTTGTATATGCGCAAGGCTCCTTGAAAACGTACCGCTTTCCACGAGGTAAAGCACTCAGGTGAATTGCGGAAGAGGCTGATTGCCACACTCCCCGTGTTAATCGCGGGGCTGGAGACAAATCAAGCTACCCAGTCAATTACGGTGCTTCTGGTTTAGTGTTCAGTGGCTCATGCCGAATAGATCAGGCGTAAACTCTGCTTCGAACCATCCTCAAGAAAATGCCAACGCATCAAATTCACTTCCGACCACTGATTGGTTAGGAGACCGATGCTAGGACCAGCCCAACTATTCGTAAACCCATAAGGGAGGTTGAAATCCTGTTAAATATTCCTTGATTCCTATATGCCTTAAGACAGAGCAGTTCAACAAAACCGACTACACCTTACCATTTCTCCAGTACCACATTCCACATCATAAGTCCATTGAATTTCAGAAGAGAAGCAGTCCCAAAATAAGGTAGCATCAATGTGCCGTCTAATGAGTGGACTTCGGGTCTCTGTTAGCCATTTGCGCGTAACATCTAACAAAATACAACCTGGCTGCTGACACAGTTGTTCAAAATGCATTTATTTTCGTTAAAATAAAACATCTCCAACACACCAAATGCAGCCTAAAATACCGGTGATAGTGCATCCCCTCAGCAGCACAATCTCAAACCTCTGAATGACGATACCCCCAAACAGGGTACTATCCATGTTTTTGCCTGGTAAGTGAGCAAATAATATGCTAGCCTTCCCAAAGCAAAAAAGCTAGTACATTTGAAACAAAAAAAAGAAAACACGCTTGTTGCTGCAACGGCAAAGGCGGAACAGGCTTTACTCGTGAATATCATTGACTGTGTGTGTGAGTGAGGGATTACGTTTGTGAGAGAACAGCACAAAGCCATTGCATGTACAATCACCGCAGGAATAATATTGTGTACAAAAAAGGAAGAGTGGAAGGGGGAAGGTGGAGGGAAGCCAAACGTAAAACACCATCAGCGCGTGGGTGAGAGATTTGTTCCGCACAGACGATGTGAGCTGTCTCCCGTTCTGCGTGCGTGAGTGCGTGTGTGACCGATCAACCTCGAACCACTGTTGTCTCGAGAAATTAAAGTGAATATGCGAAAGGACAAAAAGGAAGAAACAACTCAAAGCACAGTCTTGGTATGTGGAAGAAACGCTCCACAAGCTGTTGAAAGTGCGAGGGATGGCGAGATAAAGCAAAGATTACGTAAATAACTTTCTAAAAAAAAGCAAACGAAAAAGGCGTTAGCGACTAGAATTCGCAAAATTTCAGTGCGCTCCACTAAGATAGTGCCCAAAAGGACCTCAACTGCAATGTGAGACTCACGAATTGTTGGTGTTTGCAGCAGTACCAGAATGGGTTAGGAGAAAGAAGTGGAACTAGTGAGCCATCTCAAAGAACTGCATGCGGTCCTTGAAGGAGGGAAGCGCTTCAATCGGCGAGCCAAGAGACAAGTCCTGTGACGGGGTAACACTCTGCCAGGCAGAAAGACCGATCGAAAGGGACAAAATCATACTTAAGTGGAAAGTGGGAGGTGTAAAAACACTGCCATTCCATTCAAGGTGGAAGAGAGCGAAAATGAGTGAAGCCTTCCTAATGATCCTTTTCTCATAAGGTGTACAAAATGCTTTCCGTTGAAAAAGCAATTGATGAACGCAATGGTCAATGCATCTAGCCTTACGAAATGAAATTCAACTACATCGAAAGGCTGTGGCTTGCAGCTTAAGGGGAACAAGTTTTCAAATGAAGTTTCTTTACTAATAAAACAACTTAATTGTTAGAATGAGAATGAAACTGCAGACAAGCAGAAAGGCCAATTTTAACTAACAGACGATATAACTGGTGAAAAACAAATGTTTATTAAGATCGCAAATCCCAGGCTCGGAAGAAGATGGGTTCTGTTCATTGAACTTAGGAGGAAATGTTAAACTTAGTATCTTGAGGTAGGTCATACTTTAACCCAAAAAGCAACTTAACTTCCCAGGCACTGACCATATAACTTCGCAATCATTTAAAGTAAAAGAAATCGCATAAACCTCTGGGTATCTTTCAGTCGGAAAAAGTCCACCCACAACTCTGTGATTACGGAAGTAGTGTTATGGAAAAAAAAATGCATGCAGTTCTATGGAAAGACGCATTGATTCAAATACCCCTATCTGAACGCTTAGAGATTTTTCAGGTGCAGTGAACCAAAGAGACGAAAAAACGTCCAACAAATGAAGAAGAGAGACCAACGTAAGAACACTCTTGAACCACGAAACTTGGGAGGTGGACTACCTCTGCCTCAACGGGTTTTCCCGGAACATTCACACGCTTCGGTCGCCAACCGCAAAAGTTTGTGGAGACATTATCCAATGGCGCACCATACAGTGTTGGGTTGCTCTGAACCTCAATAAATTGCGCCACAACTGGAACCATAGAGGAGACATCCTCCGTCTCCTCACTCTCACTAGAAGTATTCTGATACAACAGCGAGTGCGGATGTGACTCCCGACACTCCCGTTGCTGCCGTTGGCGGAAGTGATGGTGGTTTCCCTCAACAACACATGGCTCCAAAGGCTTCTCCGAGGCTGTAAAACTCGCCTCACTGATGCCACTGCTGACGGTAGTCGCACGGACAGCGAAGCGAGGAGTTCTAAGTTGAGGAGGGCGTGTTATACCTTCGGCGCGGTCTCTATCCGCCTGCCATCGACGAATGCGTTCCATGAGGGCCGCAGAAATGGCCCGTTTGGGTCGACTTGCAGCTCGTACTGCAGGTATGTTGGTAGCCACAAGGCTATCCAATTCTGAATCGTTATTGGCCACTGATTGTGGCAATGGGTGCTTTGCATTGACTCTAGATGGAGGGGCTAGAGCACCTCTACTGCTCCCAACAACGGAGTAGCACTCCGTGACATTGGTAGATGGAATAAGGATGTTTTTAATCTCAGCAGGAGACGATGAGACCGTAGATTTAGTCAACCGACCCGATGGAGCTGGTGAAAGTAGTTTGGGAATATTCGGTGGCGACTGTCTACGCGAGAGGGGCACACACTTTTGAACAACCAGGGAACGAACTCCTTCACCTGGTGACTTTTCGATCAAAGGACGAATGCGTTCGACCATTTCACCAAAATGAAGCTTAAGGGAGGAGAGGAGGATAAATGACGTAAATGAGAAAATCAAGATTTAGTTGACTGATCAATAAGTTGGAAGAGAGGGGGAAAAGAGAAAGTGAAAGTGCCATTTCCAAGCGCGAAATCACATAAGCATGCACACACATAGGGACGCGATAGGTGATAGATCCAAACTTACGGAAGTGTTCGCGTGAAAGACGGAGGTACATGCGCATCCTCACCCTATCATCATCAGTCCTATGGGTGGATTTAATGAAGTAAACAAAGACTACAGCTTTACAGTATAGAAACTAAGGTTGGGTTATTTATCCAAATAGAAAGGAATGTTAAGTAAAACAGAAACTCTAAATTTGTAATAAATCACCTTGAGGGGTCGAACACTCTCCTGAACTTGGCCATCGCAATCGATGAGGTGGCAAGAGAGGTTACTGAAAACAGGCTGTCTGGAGGAGAAGACCTCACCAAAACTTGAGATGTCGATTCCGTCACAGAGGGTTAGACTTAAGGTGCCCTCCTGCGGATGGAGCACCTGAAAATGAGATTGAGGACACGGTGAAATAAAAGTGAGAGAAAGAGATCTTACCTCCACCAGTTCTTGAGGCTCTAGACTCATCACCCACTCTGAATTTGCCACTAACAAACGATCGCCGGGTTTTACCCGACCGTCCCGGGCAATGGGACTTTCTGGGGTGATCTGACGCACAAAAATGCCTTCCGTTTCCTCATTCACCGATCTTTCATCACTTCGAGAGCAAGAATGAGCCGGTGAGAGTAGTGTAGGGCGAAGACTCATCAAACTCAACCCCACTGGCTCGTCTGAAGGGCAGGAAATCACCACCTCCTGCAAGAGGAATGGACTTCAATGAGCTTCAAGACAGCAACTTAAGAGAAAAAAAATGGGAAATGACTCACTCGTAGACCAGGAGGAGAGGGGTCGCGTCGAATTTCAAGTATGAGGGATTCTTCCGCGACGCCGGAGGGCATGAGAGCAGCTACGGCTTCATCGTGGGTCACTCGACGCAAATCTCTGCCATTGACGCTCAACAGGCGGTCGCCCACACGAAGACCGGCCTCCTTTGCTTCACCCCCTTCCTGAACCTGGGGGAGAAGGAAATCAGAAGACCTCCAGTAACGCGTAACAGGAAAGAGTGATAAATCGTAAAATTAGATCTCAAGACATACCCCATTGGGAATGAGTCCTTAAAATACGCAGCTTAAATGAATCACCATCAGCCTATTTGCTCACTATCAGCTGATCAAAGGTCGAATTCGACTTTAATAAATGTTAAAATCGGTACGATTCGAGAACTGAAACAATATAAGAAATAGGACGCATTTTAAAGCGTAACACATCCTGCACACATGTGGTTTGCCAATTAGAAGGGAGGCATACAAACCAACGGACTGTTCATCATCACCTGACCAAAGTTCAAATGCCACTGAGAGGGAGCTTGCAAAGAAATGCGACAGGTGAATTATCCATGAGTGAGCTCGTAGTTTGTTTATATATCCATTTTCCGGAAGATAATGCAGCAACTTTACTCACTCATTTGCCGAAATGAAAAGTTAGGAGAAAATTTAGCGTTAAGTACCGTAAAACCAGCTCTATTCGAAACATAAAAGGTAAAAGTGGAGAGGGCATAGAAAACAGATGTTGAAATGGCATATTATAGAGCACAGCGATGAATCCATCTAAACTTTTGAAATGATATTACCATTG
>NW_020170392.1:1306696-1445653 GCF_000524195.1 Echinococcus granulosus | reverse complement strand
AAAACCACCAAATTTTATCGAAAACAAGTTCTTTCTCCCGGTTTCAGTGACGAAAAATAATTCAGGAGAAACAGGAATGAACATCAGATCGAAAAGGTAAACTTGCTCGACAAATGAAGACACCGGGAGAGTCACCACCGAAGGGCAAAGACGAAGTATCGCAGCCACCGCAGATGCGTAGGCCGAGGCTCTTGCCAGGTCGGTGCTTGAGGGTGACCCGATAGACGTCCAGACCCTCCTCTTTGTGCAAGAACTGCGGTCCCGCGGCCAACGAGGGGGTACGCGAGAAGCCTTCGCCCAAACCTGTAAAAGGAGGGTAAGGAGGGTTTATGAACTCTAAGAAAACTTAAATGGCTCCAAGTGGCAGAAGGAATTGGTAGATTATAGCCTACACAAATAATTTCAACGGACAAATAAATCACTTCATACCAATTTAGTAGCGTAGAGGAAATTTCGAAAATCTAGTCAGTTCCTAGGGAAATTAATGGCCTGGGAACTTGAGTCTAAAAACGGTGAATTTCTGCGGTCACTGTTTAAAGGAAACTGTGAGCCAGTTATCAAAACGACTCACATGTGGATAAATATCCTGGTAATTAAGGTATAGGAGCCTTGAAGATCGTGCCATTTTGAGGTGCTGGGAGAGTTGAAAAGACTTGAACACACAAATTGATAAATCTGAACACAAAATCTGGAAACGCCTTTGTAAATCGGCCATCAAGACGACCTCAATGTCTATCAAATTAAGGTGATGAGGGAAGAATTGATGAATCCGGGTTTAATTCGCGACCCAGATGGTCGGCGAAAAAAAATCTAACTCGCATTTACAGGTGACGGAGAGCTTCAAAGTATTCGAAATTACAAAAGCCGAGAAAAACTGTACGAACAATTCTTAATAGGGTTTTAAGACTAAACTAGCAAAACGGTCAAATCAGCTTATCAAATTAAGATAGAATAATGAAGGGTGAACTAAAAGAAATGGGGCATATTTAAGTATAAAAACTTCAATAAACACTTGAAAACAAATTATTCTTTAGTAAAGCCATGAAGACGACTTTAACTTTGATCCATTAAATTTAATAACAGAGGAAGAAACCGTAAGAATCTGGCAAAGCCGAAGTAACAGAAGAGTTGTTGAACCAATCGGTCCCATAAAAAACGATCTTCGGTTGAAAGTGGATTAGAGAAATTGGGGCAGTTTAACACTAGCAAAATTTCAACGGATTAGCCTAAAGCAGGCCCAAAACCATAACGAAATTAGAGCAACTCACTTGTATTTTTTACTGAAAATAGGTAAAAATAGATTGTCAAGCATTAGTCCTTACAGATAATGCCATGCAGATGGGGGTATTTACAAAGTCGCAAATGTGTACTCAATATAGTCAAACGCATTTATGCTGATGCGAATGGTGCTGACTTAGCACGAATTAACTTGAGGAGAGAAATGAGCTTTTAATACCAAAAGCAAGCATAGGAGGAGTTAAGAATTAGGGATAGCAAAGGCTAACATCCATCTTCATAAGCCTGCATTTTATTTCTTAAACTATGTGCACAATATTAATGATAATGCCCTGAAAATCCACAGAAATCTAAGTGAAAAAATAAAATTAAACAGACTTCTAAGTACAAGTTTCTCCACCCACAAGACCAAGCCTAAAATAACCTGTTGCTTCAAAATAGGGTTGCTGTGTCATCTTAAACAGGAAAAAACAAGGTGGACACACCAGAAATGTAGGGAGCACTTGAAGTATTAGGCGCAGTGAGTTTGCGTAGTACTTCCAGCTCCACTTTCGGTCCAGCACCCGTCAGCAGGGTTATCACCTGGTCGTGCCGCGCATTCCGCACATCAATGCCGTTTATCTGCACAGGACAAAGCACATGCATGATACTGCAGGTTGCACAAAAACCTGGGACTGCATCCATTATTTGGAAACTAACTTTGAACAATTGATCTCCAATGCGCAGCTTGCCCGCCTTATCAGCTGCACCACCCTCCACGATGCGACTGATGTAGATGGTCTAAAAGAAGAACAGAAAAAGAAGACTCAATCATAAGTGGGGTGAGAAGCAGGCAGGAAGAGGGGAACATCAAGTTAACAAGAGAGTGTAGAGATTAGAATCGGAGCCAAGGGGAA
Source organism: Echinococcus granulosus (assembly GCF_000524195.1). Lineage (NCBI taxonomy): Eukaryota > Metazoa > Platyhelminthes > Cestoda > Cyclophyllidea > Taeniidae > Echinococcus > Echinococcus granulosus. Next base: position 1,443,521 of record NW_020170392.1, on the reverse strand, counting down.
GGCGGATGAAACGAAACTGGCGTTAAAAATCAACTGCATAAACAATGCGGATGCGTGTGTGTGGAGTGGTTTTGATCAAGTACGCGAGATGCGTTAGCCGCCACCGTCTTACTTCGAGGAAGCTTAAATGAGCCTAGACGGAGAAAGGGAGGAGGAGGGATGAAATGCTCAGATAAGATGTGCTTGGCCTCACGCATAGTGTCTGTCTGGGTGGACTAGTGCATGTAAGGTGCAGCAATGACTCACCGATGTGTCGGCCTGTTGACCGAGGAGACCGCGGCCGCCAGCAATGCTGAAGCCCAATCCGCTCCAGTCTCGGTGCAGCGTACATTTAATTAACTGCAAGGAAAAAGGCAGGGAGGTGGAAGTACAAAGTGGGCGAGGGAATTAGCATATTGATCAGGAACACTCGCTAGCCCTGCCTGCAGCAAGTTAACCAACCAGGAGAAAACACAGCTTCATAACTTCTCCCACTCGCTTTCTTTCCCTCTGAGGTTAAAAAAACTTGTTTTTGTTAATGCTTTGAGTATGAACATGAGCACTGTCTCGAGGCTTAACACTAATACAGGCAGTGAAAAAGCGTTAATTGCTGGTATCATATTCCGCCATTTGAAAAGACGCTTACTTGAGTGAGGAGGGACACATCACCAATTTAATAAAAACTTTTCAATCGCATTTTAGAAAAGATAATAAGAGGACTAAAAATCTGGTTTCGACCTATGTACCATGTAAAAATAGGGAGAAATTTAATAATTTCATGCGGTAATTTGTGAAATAAAGTTTAGCAGTCGAATGAGGCAATAATCGAGAGACACTGCAAGAACGTGATGAAAAACGTCTATTTTGATCCTTGATCTGACTCCACAGTATTGCACCATTTTGAAAGCTGTCAAAAGCGCTTTCAAACTGGTAGATGTTGCTTCAAAGTAGGGGTCGAAAGACACTGCCTTTAGATGAATAAACGCCAAAAACTAGTGCATTCTCAAGCAAGAGATACGGTAGTGAGTCAATGCACTGCAGCGACTAAATGAGTTATTAGCATTAAAACTTCGACTTTTGACTACCTACAATAAAGGTAAAGCTGCAAAAAAGGTAGCATCCACACCTACGTTCTTGCTACCAGGATTGCACTTTTGAAAAATTAGCGATCCTAGATCGCATTTCGCCGGATAAAAATGCAAAGTTGAAGCACAAAAAGTTTCCCCGGAAAAAAAGATAATTGATCAATCATTTGGAGAAAAGTAAGAATGTAAACAGCGAACAATTGGGCACCTTAATACCAATGCACTTTTTTAAAAGAAGGAAAAATCGCCAAAACTACCTTCAGAACAGTAAGAAAACGGAACTGATAGGGGCCTTTGGGAGTTAGCTACAAGAAACACCGCAGGGCAGTGCATACGCTGGTAGGTTTTCTTACAAACCGGATCGACTTCACATTTTTGTCACACAAAAGCGGATTTCGAGGGCAGCCCTGGGTTTTGGCATCAAAAAACAACTTTTATGAAAAGAAGAATTTTCCCAAGCTTATGGAATCCAACTCGATAAGAACTTGTTAAGGCATAGAAATCTCAAAAATACGAATGGCGCTTGGCGTGCAGTATGCTGCTTTTGTTTTGGTTTTGCACGATGCTACCCAAGCATCAAACGCATCACCCCATGACCTCCGAGCACTTCGTGAAAGACCCCGATTCTGTTGCTTGTTCTTTCGACCCTACAAATTCTACAAACTGATGCATTGGGTTTTCGTTTTTACAGTGTACATCTAACAATATTTTCCCGTTGAGAAGAATTCGGTTGTTTGGTGTGCAAATGCCTTATCCGTAGTATCCTACGTCATGTCGAGATGGTGCTCCCAGAGATTCTATGCAATCATCTAACGAGAAAAAGTTGAAATCTTGACAATAAACGGTGTATACTAAGCAAACTAGGAATAAAATGGAAAACAGTAAATTCCAATTCAACCAAAATCAACCTAACTATTTAATATTAATCTTCAAAAACATTTCAATTATTTGAATATATCTCAAGCATTTATGATTAGGAAAGCCACCAAAAACATGCTTCTACAAAGTCTGTTTGTAAATACTTAAAAAGTAGTCGCTTTAGCGGGTAGCTCAAGTTTCGCATTTTGAGAAGTCTTTGATCATCAAATATGACTCTTGTTAAGTCTTCCTTAAATGCTTCCAAAAGCAGAATTTTTGAAAACAGATTGTAATATTTCATCAAAACAATGGTAAACGTGCTTATAAATTAGAGTAAATTTTTTGACATATTCAGTTAAACTATTTTTAGTGAAATAGTACCTGAGTTATTAATATTAAACCACATTGGATCGTATTATGCTCTCCAAACCACAGCTCTCACAATGCGTAAACACTCAAACATTTTTAGAAGCTCAAGAAGTACAGCAAAACTCACGCTCTGGAAATGTGGTTTATTGTGATAAATATCGAAGGGCTTAAACTTTTTTTGTGCTACTCCACACGTATGATTAAAATGAAACGCACGATATATCTACTAAACCTAACGAACAGCCAAATTATTGGAACCCATTGAGAGCAACAGAGAGGAATGCCTATATGCAGCAACACGTTTCCTCGAACCCACCAAAGGCTTGTTCCTGAGCCTAAAATGGAAACAAACGGCTCACCTGCATGGCCATAGGAGCAGCCTGCACGAATGGGACAGTGGCGTTGGGAATGTTGCGACCCAGGGAGGTGGTATTGAGTAGACTGGAGGGTAGATTATGCGCCCTTTGTGGATCCATCACGTAGGGTGGTGGTGGTGTTGCTGCGATGGGTGCGATGGTGGGGGATGCGGTGGAGGTGGGTGCGTCGGAATCGCTGGGTAGGGGCTGGGTGATCACGGGCACTTCGCGACAGAGGAGGAGCTTGAAGCGCGTGGAGTCGGTGCGAAGTGCACTCACTGCCACCTGGTGCTCCACGTTGACCATACTCACCCCGTTCACCTGCGATTTCAATAAATGTCAAATGTTACTCTACCACCACTTGCTTAATATAAAAAACGAGAGGTACTCTATTCTATCAACAAATCACCCACTGGCGCGCTTAACTGGTAGTATCACCTCCTCATTACTTCTATACTCCAATAAAAAGTGACTTTGAGGCGGATATACCTTCCAATGGCCTTTAGAATATTTCTGGAGCTAAAGTACAACCAAGGCGTTACCTGTGTAACATTTAAACGCCCGGAATACTTATTACTGAAGGGCGATCACAATGGACGTCCACTGCCACGCCCACAACTCAACCTGCATTACCAGCATCAACCGCTTGTGTATCAAGAATACCCTCCAAAAACTACTGAATGGATATGCTTAAAAGACAACGAGTCATCTGGCGACAAAAAAAGAAAAAGGAAATCCACTTCATGGATAGGTGTGGATATCAAACTACCATCATACGTGATTCTCATAATTTAAAGGATTTTCGAATGCGTCGACAACTACATTGAATGTTTTGTGATTGGGTCCAAGATACTACAAACCTTCGTCTTTTCGATATTTAGTGATTCTATCGTAAAAAGTGGTACTTAGCTTAATCTGCTACATTGCTACGCTGATACTTACGGTTGCATACGAGTCATTCTTGGTTCCAGTGACACAAAGTCCTGCACATTCCACCTAGCCCACTAATTTTTCAAATTCATACTTAGGGAAGTTCCTTTCAAATTTCTACGACTAATAATGTCTCGAATCATAACTCAAGTGCTGTGCTACTTTAACCCAGGACACCCAAGTCATGTAAATAACGCTAAGTACGAAGGCTGCAAAAGAACTACCTTACGACCATAGGATGAAAAAAATCATTTCTGCATAAAATGCTTGAATAAGCAAATTCAACGCAGTACCTTGTACGATTTTCAATTAATAGCCACTTTCATAGCAAAAGGTTTAAAGTGAAAGCGCGTACTAGAGTGCCAAACTTCTATGCAAAGACTTCCACACCGATTAGCTGAGGTTGTGGTCACACTGCCCACTCTGCTAGCATACAAACTTTCATTAAGATCTGCTTCTTGTACTGCCGTGATATTTATTTTTGGGGAACTCACAGGTGATAGCGCTTCTCAAACAAAATGATGTAAACTTTAAAATCTCATTGTTCAATAAGAAACTCAAAAAATCTAGATTTATGAGGCAGTAATAGCAAGACCAAAATCCCCGATACTATTGCCATTAGAATAAACGAAACTAAGAGAAAATGTCTCAACTGTATATTCGTTCGAAGTTCATGCGGTTTACCACATCCACATCGCAAAAAATTGGCAAAACACACTGGGAAAAAAACGTAACAGTAAAGGAATTAAGTTAACCGTTATGACAAATTTGTGTTCCATGTAAGGATGTGACAATCAAATACCCCACGGAGTGCTCAGGTGAGAAATTGGTAAGTCTCCGATAATCTCAAAGAATACTCCGAAACTTTGCAACTGGTAGATGGAGCGACACCTTATTTGTCATCCTCTCTCACCACAATTTAAGATGTATGTATGCTTAATATTCAACATGCACCAGTAGTTAGTGCGTATGGAGTGCTCAATTTTTCTCATAATAGATTAAAAAAACATGAAATTTGATTAGTACGAAAAAAAGGCTGGCATTTCACGAGGTCTCATTCATTACAACTTGGAATTCCCAAAACACTAATAGATTGAGCTAGTCATGGGTAGTGTTAGCAATATTTGAGATGCTAGATTGCGGGAATTGCAACAGTGGTGATGGAATCACGTGGAGTGCACAAAAAATCAAGCTCTGATGAAAATATTAGCAGTCTTAAATACGGCGAATACTTAGAATGGAGTTTGATTAGCAATACTGACGCACTTCAGGTTGTGGTTTATGCGAAAAATCCACGCACCCAAAAGTTATTTTTAAGATTTTGACAGATTAAACGAAAAAACATCACTATCCTCGACTTGGTTTTATTTATTGCGAACCTGAACATAAAATTTGAGATGTGCGCGATAATTACGTAAACATTCTCATGGACCCAAAGTTTAACCAAGTAACTGAATTTAGATGTACAAACAATGTTTTAAGAAAAAAAAACATAAAACTTGACGTCCTTTTACAAAATGAAATTTTACATATGTGAAAGGGGCTTGCAAATTCATCAATTCGTAGTTAACTATGATGCCTTTCAGCACAATCTTCCAAATGGGAAACAATTAAACTCAACGTTTTGACACTGAGTAAGTCTTGCATCTACGAACCAAAAAATAGCAAAACACGCGGATGGCCAGTGGGGATGGGCTTTTTAGCGGTACGCAGGTAATCCCGATGGTCATATTTAAGCAGGCAAAAGTGAAAAAGTAAAAGCATTAATATTAATTTCAATTTTTCGACAACTGGACATTGAAAAGGTCTACCCATGAACCGCAAACTTTAACAAATTGAATAAAAAAAACTGTCTTAGATACTTCAAAAAACTATTCCAAGTAACATAAAATAGCAACTTCTTCGTAACACCCAACCATTTTAAATAGGAAATTAACATTAAAGTAAGCTGATCAAGAAGACGGCCCTAACCATTCCATAAAAATGAGAAGTTATCATCTTCAGAGATTCACAATGTCTTAGACCAAGGGCTAAAGACATCCTTACAGAGGCTAATAAGGAGACGCTAACAAATAGACTTTAAGTGAGCTGAGGCCACTTGACGAGCACCGTTGGACTTCTACCAATTAAGACTAACTTCATTCACTTTTAATCCGACTCAAACCGTGTGATTTCCCACAGCCCTGAGATAAACTTCTTTGATCGACTACTATCAATGGGGGTTGTTGCTAGTTCATAGAAGTTCAAATTGTGAACAGAAAAGGCATCATGCAGCTCACCTCGAGTAGTTTGTCGCCAACCTTCAAACCAGAGATTTCGGCAAGGCCCCCAGGAGCCAGTCGACTAACAAAGATGCCCTGATCGAGACCACGAAAGGGTACCGAACCCACGCCCCCCGCAATACTCAGACCCAAACCGCCACCCGGCACACGCTCCAGGGTTACGTGGAGGGTGACTTGCTCCGTTTTCGGCAGTGGTGGTTGCTGCGACGTTGGAGCTGGTGTGGGTGGCGCGGAGGTCTGAGAATCTGTAGTGAATTGCGAGTCGGTCGATGCCATTGTTCCACCACCACTTCCCGATGCGGCAGCGGCCGCTGCGGCGACCATAAGGAGGGCGTTGGTGGTCTGGCATTTGAAAGCAAGAGAAGGAAGGGGTAAGTTCGTGGACAAGAGAACAAAGGATGGGGATTGTTGCTGGAGGTTACACAGTCACCTTCACGTTCTCCGGAGCATTGCCGTCCGCAAAGGCGTCCACTACAGAGGGGTCGTGATACTTTTTCAAGAGTTTGAGCACAGCCTCCTCATTGTTCACTAAAAGATATGCATTTAAAGAAGGGATCAAAATAGATTGTGGATTTTTCATAATTTCAAACACAGCTGATTATACTTTGCAGAAAGGGAAATAAGAGCAACGTGATAGGTTCTCAGCTGACGCTATTCCATGTGGCCTTTACTGCATGAAGAGGCGAAATCATGCAACACAAATTCCTTTTAATTTCATACATTCGCCAACTTTAGGCAATCCCGAGGAAAACTAAGCTTAACTCATACGTTGTGCATGAACATTTAATAGATACTTTATGCTTGCATTTCAAAAATACTCGGGTGTTGCGCTTAGAATTACAGCGAACATTCAAGTTAACATTGGCAGTAAAAATAACTAAACCTTTCAGTTAAGACGACGGAAATGTATGAACTAAAGACTTTGTCAAAGAATGCGCAAGTGGAAAAATGTATGCTAACAGGACCTCTATATTTCGATCTAAATATTTTCCTGCGTCAAAACCCCAGGTGTTTAGGTGGTCGTGTCAAATGTGGCGTACCTTCGTTGGACAACTGTAAAGCCATTATTGGAAGGCACTCGATTCAAGGTAATAAAACTAAAGTAGACTGAATCCATTTTTTAAGACGAGGTTTGTTACAAATGACGGCAAAGGACTTGATGGTGGGCGCCTATAACACTAAGAAGCATAATTGACCACGTGAAACTTTAAACTACCAAAGTCCATAAATATTGTTATTTGTGTACTTGTTGATTTGACGATTAATAATTATTAACAGCTGGTTTGGAAGTATATTGTGTTCAGCTAGAAAAGATAAATAAGTAGCCTAAAAGAAACCCCTGGAAACACCTTATTAGTAATACTCCCTCGTGGGTCATGTAAGAAACTTGGTCTATTCAACTGTGAAGATCCAGAGACTCGCACATAAGGAATAAGAACTCACCTAAACACGGAATAATTATTCTGTCAAAAGATGATAGCCTAATGAGATGGTAGCCATATCACTTCTTTATCATATCGTGCTTTTAACTCGTAAAATGCCCTCACCGACACTAATTAAACTTCAATTCTTATTTAGGTATCGAAAGAGCAATATGTGTCTTCAATGGTCCTAACTTTTGGTATAAGTGTGAGCAAAATTATTTCTCAAAAAGTATGTAAAGCATTTTCACAACTTAATTGCATAAGGGAGTTTCGAATGGGATGTTTTTCGTACTTATAAATTATACCAATTTCATATCCTCTGGATTTTAGGTTTCGCAAAAGAAGTGTCGAAATACCTAAACTGAACAAACAGCAAACATTGGAATAACAAAAAGCCCCCCGGGAATTTCAACCAGACCAGTAGAAAACATGATCTTTTTACAAAGGCAAAAAGCCTCAGTCGCAAAAGGGGTGATTATTTAACTATTTTTCTTGTTGATGAAAAAAAGACCACTGATACCCCAGTGGATAAGCTTTTATCAAAACATTCATAGCTATCGCGAAAATGCTTACTGTGAATGCGGGCGCGTTTGGTGTAATGCGGGGTATCACGGCGTATTAACTTCTGGCTAGCGTTGGCCTCATTGTCGATCACTTCGTCGCTGAAGGCCACAGACTTGGTGATTGTGTCAATCTCCTCCTACGACACCAAAAACAGCAGAAAGGACGAGTAACAATCGAAAGGAATTAAATGCAACTGGGTATTTATCATGAACTTAAAAAAAGCGAAAAAACAGCTCCAACCTCCGCTTGGTTAATTGGTAAGCCAGAGCTTCAATAAGCTCAAAAGATGATAGTGCTAGTAGCTCCTGGGAGGTTTAGGGTATTTGGTACCCTGTAAGTGGGCACTTGACAGTGTTGAATGGATTTCAAAAGTTAGTAAAGTGGGATGTAATAAACGATTTCTGGTCGATTTTTATGAAGTCTGACTGTTACTCAATTGGTCTAATTTAACAAAACAGGAAGTGATTATTTGCCGTTCTTTTAAGTGGCATTCTCGCATTACTGCATATTTGGTCCTCTGCCATTGGCTTAAACTAGCTTGTGAGCTCGGAACACTAAAGGCGTTCAAAATTCAACCAACTACTGCCTAATGCTCGACTATTTTCTTAACATTTGTAACTGAATGCTTGTTAGTTTGAGTTGAAGTAGATTGGGTGTAATTCGGGAGCCAAATTACCAGTTTTTGCACAATACGTAAAACTTAGGACCGATTTGTCTACTTACCAAACAAAATATACAAGAATATTCTGCAATCAAAAGCTGAGCAAACACCTGAATAAATTTAGTGGAAATTAAATGAATCAAAAAGACTCATTCATATAATTCAATATCAAAATCCTCAATTACCCTCGCCACCAATATAAGATACCATATTATTATTTTTCATTCATAGGCAATGTTAGAACTCATTTTCGCACCAATATTTAGAAGAATGACTATTTAGCTGTCCGCAGCAACAACAATACAGCAATAACGTCGACCAAATCATCAAATTTTCTGCAATGTATGGACAAGTAAACACTGGTAGCTAGTGTGGCAGAGAGGGGACAGAAAGGAGAAAGGCATTACTTTCCTACAAAATTGGGGCAAAGAGTAAGCACAGCGCGTTCGCCTGCAGGGTAACAATAGTGTGACCACAGTACCACTACTATTGACTACTTCTTTTTCTCGTAAGATAAAGCCGAAACTAGGTGACTTACCCCACCGCTGCTATATGCCTGCTCCTCATCTTCCTCCTGCCCCTTACCAGTGACAAACCGATGTTCGCCAGGAGTCTCAGCGAAAGCCACGCCTCCCTCAGCGCCATGACGACACAGTTTTCTAGATAACGAGGTGGAAGCGGCGGAGACGGTAGCGTTTGGCGAGAGCAGCTCGTCGATGCCGCCTGAACTGCCAGTAGATATGGGCGAGCCAAGATCGGAGCTGAGACTGCCAACACAGTCGTTCACCAGCTCGATGCGATTGCAGGGACGAGTATTGGCACTTCGCAAGGGAGGGCATGGATGATCAAAAAATCGACCCAAAATATTACTTAATTTAATAGTACTGCATCATGTCCAAAGACAGACTTTAACAAAAATTCAACTCCCCGCAGATGAATAGTATAAAATTTGGCTCCTAATAGATAGATAGCTGTTGAGAGTAAAATAGCTTATGTGATTTTAGGATATTGGCAACTTCTTAGCAGGCAAAAATTTCTCACGAAGTTAAAACAATTTCATATACGCTTTCACCTACCTAGAAGTACGCATGTTAATATCTTGATAGTCTTAAAGGTATCTGGATGATTTGAACTGACCACACAATTCATTCATCCAATCAAATGTAAAAAAAGCAAATTCCGACAAAAGACGTAAGAACACCCGCAAGAGAGTTTTGTCATCAGCCCACTATGTCAAATCATATAAAAATGGACATTTTTTACCTATAAAAAGTATGACTAATCATGTAATCAAAGCGTAATGCCACTTCTCTATACGTGTTGCGGCACCTCTGAACGAGTTCAAAGAGTGGGAGACGAAAGCTGAAACAAACCCAGAAGGGGCAATGGCAAAATAACGGTGATGCAAACATTGTTATCTGGGTTAGTATCTATTTAAGAAATTATCCTAATGAATAATAAATATTAATACCTGTCATTCGATAGACACTCATGCGTTTTAAGGATCCAAATAACCCCCAGCGGACTCAGGTGATCAACAATTCATAGTTTTACTTCTCAATGAGTAAAATTATTAAACACGAAAAAAAATCGACTCAACAATCCGTGAACATTTTCATCCGGCAAGCAGTGAGTTTTGGTAAATTAATGGAGAATCCAAGCATCTTTTCGGCTGTTCAGTTTAACGATCGTTTCTATCTTTTTAGTGCAAACCCGTGTGACTCCAAGTAATATTCCCAACGTTCAAAGACTTGGAATGACGATGTGAACAACAACAAAGGACAATAATCGTCGGTTGAAGATGTCAAATTGAGTGGTAACAGCCACGTTTAGCTTACCAAACAGATATGATTATTCACACAATCAGAGTTCAGCAACATTTCGTTTACAAGTGCTGTATCGGCTATAAAGGAGAATTCAGAGGAATGATGAAGGCGAAACAGCGAACCTGGAATGAGAGCAGATACTGACAAACAACTAAAAATTTTCCTTAGCTTGCAATTTCTGGTGGCACAAACAGATTCCACCATCAGTCACAGATGCTAAGTGACAGAAAAAAACTTCTATAACCTACTACAAAGGCGAAGTACTAGCGGCAGAACTCGAGCCCAGGATGCGTTTAGGTCCATCCTGGTGGCGAAGATAAATCGACACTGAAGAATCCTCCCCTTGGATGTCTGGATGCTTGCACACAGGCACCTTGAATAACACGAAATGGAGGCAAAATTCTGTCAAAGGTATCCAAAAGGAGAAAGGGAGCCATCAGAGTGCCTAAAGAACTTACAGGATACTCCTGAAGTCGGCCATGAGACGTGTTCTGGTCCGCCTTCGGTTGCAAGTCTAAAGTGAACAATCGAGAATGCAGTTCCAAAAAAACTAATTCAGACGTTAACTGCCTCTAAAATAACTGAAGAAATTAATTGGTTTAAATGGAGGTATTTTCATTATTTTGAAAGCTCAAACTTTCTTAACGAGTAATTTGATTGTAAAACTTAGTTTAGATGAAAATAAAAGGTCCTCATGACTTTTTAATAAAAGGAGCGTTTTGAAAAAATTCCACGCAGTTTAATTTGGCCACAAGCAAATAATTGTGAACTGAATAGGCCCACTATAAATAGGACAGGTAGAAAAATTTAATGAGTTCATAAATTAAAACTTTTATTATTACGACGGATTTAGGTGCAAATAAGTGACACCAGATAGAGAAACTCACCAAGACCATTAGAGGGCAGACATGGTGTGTTGTCACTCTGAAAAATGTCAAAAAATGAACGAAAACACTATACAGTGTAACACTTACTTTAGGAAAAGAGTTATTCTGAAGTAGGATAATTCAGCTCCATTCCGGTAAACAATGCACTTATTAGGTATCAAAAGGAAAAACCCAAAAATGACATACAAAGCATATGTATTGGAATCGTTGGTGGCCTGAAAAACTTTTTGTAAATTGATCGGCGGTAAACTCAAAAGAGACCAATAAAAGCTGCTCGAAAACAAAAGTGACTAATCACATCAAAGGAAGTTTAAGGTTGGTTATAGCCAGTTTGAGAAGGCACTTAATGTACTTTGAACTATATCGGTAACGGCCGTATGACATTTAAAGGATGTAACAACGATAAATACAGTCCGAAATTAATGTGATGCAAAAAATAAGGGAGGATTAGTTCTCGGTACAACAAAAAAGAATTCAGAAGAATCAAACGAATCACGTAGTTCTTTGAATTTACTTTCCAGAAAAGTCACCTAATGATTCGTGACTCAAATCAACAAAACCACGACGCGGAGCTAAGGTAGTGAGTTTACTTCTGTTAATCCACCATTTGGCCGTATTCACATAAAAGGATTCCGTGACATTCTTCCAAAAAGGCACATGTGCGTGTGGGCGAGCATGCATATACGTGTGATTGTTTAACTTTCCGTGACAGCTTGCCTCACCATAAAAAAGTACATGCATGCAAGCATCAAATGGCGTTTCGTGAGTCATAGGCCCATGTGTGCCAGCATAACTACTGTCACAGAACGCGTGCCATAAACTCTTGCCTTTGCCGCTGCATGTGGTTAGCTGGCCGTTTGGGGGCGTGTGCCTGTGTGTGCTTAGTGGAGAACACTCACCACTTTGTGCGCGAGCTCGCCATTTAGTATGACCTTCTTCAGGTGCATTGGATGCCTCGTCTTGGGGTACTCACGAGCCTAAAAAGATATGTCAGTGTGCCAATTTAACAAAAAGGGGGAGCGAGAAGAAGGGATATCAAAGGTACCGCTGCATCGTTGGTGGCCTTGGTAACGCCCTCCTCGGCAGTAAATCGAACTCGAGTGGATGCCGAAGTTGGCTCTCGTGTTGTCTCGTCCTGAAAAGAAAGGGTGGTGATAAGAGATCATCGCCTTTTCACAAAGCCTGGGATTGCTTTAGCAACGAACCTCCTCTTCCCCCTCCTGCTCCTCACCTACCCCCTTTTCGTCCTCCAAATTGATGATGGAGGAGGTTCCGGAGGGGATTTGCGTAGTGGGCAGAAGAGTTCCATTGGTGGATTCCAGTTCCTTCTTAAATTGATTCGATGTTGCTCCCGGGCTAGAGGCGTTTGACGAAGGCAGTCCATTACGACAGACATCTTTTGAAATAAAGCAAGGGGACAAATGTTTAGGCATAACGCCAAGTTCCTATTCTATTCATGAAGGCAATGGATTCCACAATAAGAGAGGCATTCCAGTGCAAACGATAGCATCATATGCAATAAAATAAAGGTTCCCGTATTGCTGGGAAGCCGCTGATAATCGTTATAGTTGATGGGAACTAAATTTATCTGCAAGGAAGAGATGAGATCAAATTAACCATGTAAGAATTTTACCTAAAAATGACCTATCAAACTACTTTCCTCCCACAAAAGGCTGAAGCTATTAAATGACAACTACCACGTTAATCTCCCCCAGTTTTACGATTATCGGTGCTTCTGTTTATCAAAACGAATTTCAGTGCACAAAGATTTTGTCCTAGTGAAATTTTCAAGACTTCTATTGTCACTCGTACTCACCGAAAGTCCCGTCACCTACCTTTCATCGAGAGACCAAATGTTGACACTAAAAGTTCCTAATTTTTTTACCACTTCGGGTTCAAAAATCAAACAGAATCTTTCAATCATTTCAGTAAGACAAAATGTACCTGGTTTTCTGTTTTTGCAGTACAAAAACCCCTATTTCTTCCCGATAATTTTTGCAGGGCCAAACTTCATCAGATTTAACAATAACTTGCGTTAAATACGTATTTATATGCGTGCTCTCCAATTTATTTGTCAAATTGTGTCACGTAATAGCAGATCTATTCTTTAAAGTTGTGACTTGAAATGTGTATTTGTGCTAAAAATGCGGTGCCACATTCCAAGAGGGACAATCAAGGATTTGAGGTGTTTGACCATTTGTACGTAAGCATGGTATTAAACCACTTTATCCCTTAGTATTCTACAAAACTTTAGAAGCATGGGAATCGCCTCTGAGTTCTTTGACCCCATTTCATAGCATAGCCCAGTGCGACCTTGGTGTACCCTTCAGTAAAGCGACTAAAGGCATCGAGAGGGGAATACGCAGATAAGTCCAACTTCGTGAGCGTTATCGGCCGGATTGCACGAAAGCGTTAAGATGTCTGGACTTTGAATATTCGCGTTTACGACCAAACAAACAAGCTTTCTTCATCTACAAACATCTCATAATTTTAAGCAAACAAAAATTGGAAGATCTTTTGGCATCGCTTAAAATATACAGGAAGATCTTTAACTACAGGTAACAATTGACGGTATGATTTTTTATGAAGGGAAATGCGCTAACCATAAAATAGTTGAATGCACCCTCATTTTCAATATGCTCGACTGCAACTTTTGCGTAAAGAAATAGCAAGAACTGGCGCGCCAAAAATTAAATAATTTCAAAAATGTGCCACACACGTGCTGATATTCTTTCAAGGTGGTTTAAGCACTGCAAAAGAAGTCATTTTACTCAAAAAGAAACACCTCAAGTATAAAAAGCCAATTTACACGGTTCTAGCCTTGTCAATTAGTTGTGCCATGAATAACGGTGTCACAACTTTAACCCGGCTCTTCAATTCCAAGCAAGATAAGGCGATTGCATGTCAAAAGCGTGTTACGACGGGGTTCTGAGGTCAAAAAGCGTATAAGGGTAAGGGTTATAACTAAACGCCTCACACCAAAACAAAGGTAGGCGTGAGTAGAATTTCCCACGGGGAAGATGCGTCAATCACGAATTACGGAAAATTTATATAAAAAATGAAAATGTCTCCAAACCTCCGTAGGCTCGCAATATTTCGATCTTTGGACAATAATTACAGTTTTATCAAAACCAACCAAGATTTTAGTGTCCAAAAGTGTTCCATGTCAAGATGTTAACGGCGCAGAAAAGAACAAAACCACTTTAAGGAACGGGCCAGGGAGTAAGGTGGCAAATGAGCAAGGCAAATAAAAGGGTTAATACGCTTTTGTAGCCCGAAAACACCTTACGACTTCGCACCTTGAACATTACAAAATCTCTTCAGGATTGCACCAAGCCCTCACTGATATTAACAACTGCTGGATCTATGAAATCAAATTGCAGAAGACATACCAAATTACCAAGGAAGCTTTGAAAAGCCTCGAAAATTTTCAATGACCAGTTTTTGTAGAGCAAATTGTGCAGCATCATTAAAAACCCCAAAAACCCACGGCTGACTGTTGGTAGATGAGTTCTATTTTAGGCTGACGTAAATGGCATCGAGAACCATTACGTTTTGTCCAAATAATGCTTGTCAGCTTCCTAACAAAGCATAAAAAGAACCTTACAAAATTCAAATAACCTGTAATTTCAGGAGAGACCCAGATACCAGAGAGCTCAAGATGGCATGTCTGATTTCAGACCTACCGGACGCTAGCTATGATATTATTTCTTAATCGATTATCTAAGTCAAGAGAGATAGATAAGAGAAAGAGCAAGATATAACTTACTGTCATCGGCTTCCTGTGGCAGGAGGTAACAGGTTAGGTACTCCTCCCCACTGTTCTCGTCCACAGCGCGTTGGAGTGAAATCGGTTGGGCCTGGCTCTGAACCAACCAGAGGGCCTTCAGTGGGCATGACATGAGCGAAACTGGAAGTCGATCAAGTCTGCAGAGAAAGAAGAGAAAAACTCGACAAAGTGCAACAGTTCAAAGATCCAGCTGTGCTGAAAGCTCTCCGCAATGAGGCTGGCAAAATCGACGTAAAAAGATGGCATTAAAATATTTACCATTGGTGCATAAAATGAAGGGCGATGTCACTTTTATTAACAGCATTGAAGGGGGTCGATTAAACACAGGGAGTAAGACGTCAAGTTGTGGGGTAGATCAACCCGTTTGAAGAAACAAAACCTTGGGCATATTTTTACCAATTAACGTAAGAGATTAAAATTGATTCACGGGCGGTCTGTTTCTCAATTCACAAAATACTTGCAAAAAAAATAATCACCATGTGAAAAAATCGTAATTCCAATACCAAAGTTGCTGCACAGCAGCCATTTCAATGGTTATGGTTAACTTAAGGACAAGACTCTTTAAGAATCGGTACTTCAAGCGATTAAAAAAGAGCGAATTAAAGACAGTTGCGTGACCTAACGGAAGTTCATGCCACTTCTGAGACGCTAAAACAAAGGTTAAGCACTACAGAGTGTGGATTTCTATTGGTCGAAAGAGGCATTTTTGGAATTTCTATGAAATCAGCGCAACCGATCAAACGGTGCAGGTGATGCAGCCAAAAGAATACAGGTCAATACAGGATTAATTCTGTGTAAGGGAACCAAAAGCTCATACGAAATGCAAATCAAGCCTTATTGGTACGCACACACCCTCCCACACGCATACAAACAATCGAGTACGCGGACCGCCAAAAGATGACTTTTCCGTTTAAAGAGCGACTGACCGGCTAACTGCTGCATGAAACTTAACGAGAGGCTACTATCACCTGTTCCAAATACAACAAAGCGGAAAAGGATTGTCCGTCTCACCGATTGCCTGCCAGATCGAGAACGTGGAGTTGGGTGAGGTTGCCGATTTCCGAAGGTATTCGACGGAGGTTATTATCACGAAGGGAGAGAATTTGTAGTGCCACACACTTTCCAATCTGTACACAAAGGAAAAAAAACGTCAAGTAGGAAATATTTGACCATCATCCCAGACTTCATAAATACCCAAAACCTTACCTCAGGGGGTAATTCTACAAGCTGGTTCTTGGTCACGTTAAAATGGAACATCTTTGTCAGATTGCCAATCGTGTTCGGCAGGGCCTAGATGTGTACGCACAAATAAACGCTGAGAAGATAACATACCGATAGATAATTCTCCGTTAAATAGAACTCCAAAAGGTTTTGACACCTATAAAACGGAGAAATGAGCAAAACAAGCGGTTTAAATGGGTACATGAAGCATTTTATAATCAACAGAGGAGCCCTAATCTAAAAATGTGATTTCTTTATTACAAAAAGACATATTTAGCTGAGATCCGACCAGGTAGGGCCGATACGTATACTGTGCTTACATCAAAAGTTGCTACCATATTGCAGAAACAATAGAACGTAACAGATCAATATTGCATTCGAAAGAATCTGCATTTGTGGGCAAAAAACTCGCCTTCCGATAGCTGGTGTCAAGTCTACCAATTGATTGCGGTTCAGCTTGAAGACACTCAGATTGGCCAACTGGCCGATTTCATCAGGGAGGCAGTCGAGAAAGTTCTGGGTTAAGTTGAGGTCAGCAAGAGAGGTCAACCCAGCGATTGTGGATGGAAGGGAAGTGAGACGATTCTCCGAGACATCCATTTGTTGCAGTGCATGTAGATTGCCAATTTCCTAGAAATCGAGAAACAAAGGGGGAAGTGTTCGCCCAATGACCTGCACAAAAACATTCTATCCAAGACGAAGTTTTGTCAACTGCATTTCTGACCACGCAAACCCTCCAGTTTCCGACGTTTGTACACCTACACTCGGAAGCATAGCTCTTCGGCCTCGATTATAGCCGCAAGTTAAAAAAAAAATTAATGATGTAACTCATCACAACTTTTGGAGAGACCCGGGGTGCTACATCTGGTTTTGGGGCAGACTTAGTGAATCAAACAATGAATTCCCAAGCGTATGATGCCGTAAATTGATGGGATCCCAAAGAAAACGAAAATCGAAATCAAATCCAAGCATAAAAGATTCCAGTGTGTTAAGAAGTACATGATTTCGACTGCGTGGTAAACCAATGACGAGCAAAATATGGGCTGCACCAGCTATACCAGAATACCGTGCGCAATTTCTGGCAAAAAAGTTGTAGAAAATGGAGAACATACATCGGGAAGCGACGTCATTTGATTGTCGTCAAGCCATAACTCGAGAAGATTTTGAAGACATCCAATGGAAGGTGGCTAAATACAGGAAAAAATTCCGCAAAAGTAGGAGCAAAAAGAGTGAACCGGGAAGGGCTTCAAAAGTACCATTGTGCTAAAATCATTGCCGCCAAGGTCGAGAAACTCCAAACTAGCGAGTTCGCCAAACGTAACCGGAAGACTGTTCAAATAGTTGTCACGAAGTTCCAACTTTTGCAGCTTTTTTAGCCTACAAATTTGTTAATTTGGACAGTAAAGTGTTCGAAGCTAAATGGCAAACCCTCCGAAGTCAGCGGGCAGCTCGTATAGTGATACATCATTCAAACTGAGAACACGCAAACTCCGAAGTTGCGAGAACCCTTCTGGCAACCTAAAATGGCAACAAGGACCAATTACGGTTAAACATGCAAAGAAAATAAAAGTATTTGGTTAGTGAAAGTGGAAAACGAAGAAATCAACATAACAGGGAATAAAATCACGTGCATGCCGCTTACATTTTCAAGGCATTGTTACTCGCATCAAGAACTTGTAGCGAATCACAAAGCCTTAAGCTGGTTGGGAGTTCACTGATATCTGATTAATCAATTAGGAGCAGCATCCCAAACATACCATTTCGACTAATATCAAGCTCCACGAGATAAGAAAAATTCCCAATACCGGGAGGAATACGAGTAAGTTCATTATCACTAACTGAAAGGATTCGGATTCGTTCTAGCCGAAAAAATGCCTGGATTATCATTACAACTGTGTTGATAAGTACAAACATACGTTTGGCAGTTCTTTAATCTGATTCGCATCCAATTTGCATTCCTCTAGTGTCCTATAGCTTCTAAGGACGTCGTCAGGGACCGAAGTCAAACTGGCATGACTCTTTTCTATGGTATCAATCTGTGTTCCACACCCCTTTATGAAGGGCAAACACTTAAACATTGCCGTTGTCAATCCCACTAAACTCAAGACGATTCCTGCTACCGGTAGTCAACAAACACCAGACAATTCCCGGTTGCGTCGTCCTAGCACATCGAATTCAACCAATCACCACATCATTTGCAACCATTTAGAAATCAACCGGATTTGTATCAAGAACTGATTGATGAAAAACATAGTCCACATACAATAGGAACAAAATCAGTTTCCGTGTAAGTTCTAACATTAGGTCTAAAAGATAGGTCAAACATGGTATCAGTTATTACTAACTTACTAATCAACATTCAATAAAGCATTCCCGCTACTATTTATAAGGTCTTTCAACTCAAGGTTTTGTATTTAAGGTAAACTTGTAGTATGATAGTGGTTTATCCCTCAGTATTGGTGAGGCGCCACTTTTGTACTTTGAATTAGCCCCCTTGTACCTCGCTGGGTGGGTTGGCCTTCGGGTCATGCCAGTATCCCAAACACCTCCTTTGTGCTAGATATAAACATTCTGCCCGAGTATTGTTTCTTCTTTCGTCTTCAGGGAAGTCTCGGGACGCTACAGGAAGGGCACAAAATGTAGTGTAGATGCGTGAAAGAGTTGTAGTCTTGAGCCGCATCGAATAGCCCCTCTGCGCCTGTGTGACTAACATCGATTTCAAGAATGAATAAAGACAGAGCAGACTATCTTAAACGAGAAGTCACATCCTACGTTTGTCGCAATATAGTTGTGCAAGGTGGGCCCTTGGAGCAGTGTAGTCTGATTCTATGCTTAAGTATCACTGGCAGACTTACCTGTAGCATCCCGGTTCTTTCGTGAAGTTGGCAGAAATAATCATTCTGAGGCAGAAGACGTAATTCTGACGCATACGAGACTAAAACCTGCTAACAACCATAAAATTTTTTTCCTAGTGAAAATACAAAAAGGAAGTTTCTGCTGTCAGCGCACCTGAATCGAACTGTCAAAAATAAAATCCAGGTGTTGCATTTTATACACTTTAGCCTCTTTAACAACTTCATATCAAAATAGTGTTTGCGCGCAAGCATTTATTTTGAAGTGTAACAAATGACGATACCGATACGCAATGTTAATTCACTTTATTGCGTATTCCATAATTAAGTATTTAACTGTCATTAAAGCATCACACTCATGCCCTGCACAAAGCTAATTTTTAAACTTACTTTATAAGATCAGTGGATTTTGCAGCATAAGGCAGATTTCCTAAGCATATCAAAACTTTTGAGTCTTTGTTTTGTCATTATTATCGTTTTAATTAGTCTTGTCTATTGCAGCCAGCTTGAAATCAGCTAACCTAATAGGCTTCTACGGGGAACTGAACTTGACGCACAAATCCCTATAATTTTCCCTTATACGAGTATACTTGTTTACCTCTACAAGTAGTCGTCATGGATGCTTACGCATTCGTTAAATCTGGCAAACTGAAATTAAAAGGCCATGAAGACAAGGTGAAGAGACGGAAGCGAAAATCCCCTGGGACCAGCTCAACACGTGCGACAAAGGTGGTCAGGAACGCTTTTAGTGAGGACCTTGCAGCTCATGGCGGCTGGTGGGAGATCTCCAAATTCGTGGACATTATCGGCCCTGTAGCCATTCAGATGACGGGTCTAGCTCCAGCTCAGGAGTACTCCTCATCCTCCACCAATCTACCTCTCCCCATCCCGCCTGCTTATTACCTGTCTGCGTCTGACGATGGTTTTATTAACCTTGGACCCCCGCGCAAAGAGGGTGAACCACCAGCTCCGGAGGAAATCTTCACTGCTGTTAAGGTTTCCGATACAAAGGTTGCATTTAAAACTGGGTGTGTTTTTCAATGTTCCTAAAGCTGCGCTCAATTAAAAATCTTGAGGAGTGTTCCCTATAAGCTCTAGAAGATTCTTGCTTCGTCTCAACATTACTCCCATATAGACATTTAAGTTAATAGTTCTTCTTTATGATAGGTGTTTTCAGTTAAATTCTTTATCTCGTTTATATGCATTTTGGACCAGATTATGGAAACATGTTTGATTTGACTGTACTGCAGGCGGTGTTTAAAGCAGCTGCTTTTTTTCTTGGTACCGAGAGAATTCAATGGAGAATCGAGGTGTTGGAACGATTGACGGTTTTATTTCTTCCAGTTTAATTGAAGTTGGTCCACATGAATTTGTTAAACAAAGGTAAAACTTCTTTCAAAGTGCTATAGTCTCTAGGATTTCTGTTTAGAAAACTCGGAACTCGTTATTTTCTTGTGTCTGTTTAAACCCCCTTTATTGATTTTTGGTGTACATTTTTTTTGCTCTCTATCCTAAATGGGTGTTTATTATTGCAGATGTGGTTGTTAGTTGAGAATGCCTTTTGCTGATGGGTTGAAAGTCGTCTTGAGAGAATAGCTAAATTAGTTTTTTAAATGCCCCTAGAGTTTTAAAGGTTTTGTACTAATTCGTTTTCAATTCATTCGATTATAGTATTCCACTATATGTACATACTACCACTAAAATCTGCTGAAAGAAACCTATTCGTATCTTCAGTTCTTCATTTTGAAATCATCTTTTTTTCTGCGTGAAATTGAAGCGGTAAATGCAGCTTTGGGAAGTAATTATTGTCCCCTTGTCGAGTAAATTGTAGCGTTTGCCTTTATACACATAAGCTTTGCTTTCTTATTTCGATGTTAAATTAGTCACAAATATGAGACTTCTCATGTTATCATTCAAATTGGCAACTTAATGTAGATCTCATTGATGATGTTGATTCTCCTCCCCCATTGAGCTCTGCGACTCTTGAGTCACGCCTTCCAACTTTTTGCCCTGTTATTCGTACGGCACTCGATTGACGCCGTTAATTTCTGTTTGAACTGTCTTCGGTTTGGGTTTGTTGAATGAGAAACGTTCAATTCGTCGCACATAAATTTCATTCGAAAGTTTATAGCCTCTAATAATAGAAACAGGATTTGATTGTTCTCTTTTACTCCTCATCGTCCTTAGTTACGACAAGTATATGACAGCAAACACAAGCGCGCAGAATCTCATCACAGCTGCTGCTGATGCTATCGGTCCTCGAGAGCAATTTGAGCCGGTCTTCCAAGACGGTAAGGCGGCGCTTCTGGGCTTCAACAATTGTTTCGTCTCTGTCGATGCCGACTCCGATAGGGCCATTTGCAGGGCGCAGAAAGCCGGACCAACCGAAATGCTCATGGTGGGATGGGTGTTTGGGTAGTTGTTCTTTCTGAAAGTCTTAAGTTGCGTTCATCGCTTTTCCTCTGGTGACATTTTAGATCCGCTCCAACAAGGACCTGACACACAACCCACTCAATGACCTGCCAGAGGAGGAAAGGCATGGCACCAAGAAGGCCGAGTACCTCTATGTGTAAGTTGGGGTCATGTTTCTTCCTTCAAATTTTTTTGGCGGAAAGATGTTGTTTATTTTAAAATACCCAATTTCGCTGCATTTTATCGATATTTCGGCATTAAATTATCTTCCAGATTTTATTAGTTTGAAGTACTTCTCAAAGCCACTGCTTGTAAAATAACTTTATGCGATCCCCATAGTCTCCAATTTTAGTGTGAATATCTTTTTTTCATAATCTAAATGGCTGCTTTTAGGAATGATTTGTTTTAGTGGTAAGTATCCTTCCATTAAGCCAGTTTCTGATTTATCAGCAGTGTGCTAATATACTGGGTTGGGTTGTATTCATCAGTCTACTTATTGCCCTCTTCAGCTTCAAGTTCCACATCTAAAGACCTCAACATTGGTTTACTTATGCGAGTCTCAAATATGCAGTCGATTCGTCTAGATAACATCTCTAAACTTCAAAACCTCGGCCGTGCAATAACCATCGCTCTTTTAAAGAGTTATTTTATTGTCAATGCAAAGAAATTTGCGCTTCTTCATAAGGTGTTCGTAACTGTTCCACAATTTTAACACTTTTTGAGGACTTTTATAGAAGTCTAAAATGTTGAATTTCACTTGTATTATGGTCCATTGCAGCCGAGGCGTTAATAATTGCTTTTTGGAACTGTAGTCGAAGTAAGGTATAGCCACTACTTGCAAAAAACTGGCAAAACAGAGTGACTTGTCGTTTTCGCTTGTACCACAGGCGCAAATTTCAAAGCTGGCAAGACAAGAAGATTCGTTTGACCCGTGAAGACACCGTGGCCTTGGAGGATGCAAAACGCGTCGGAAACCTCCATGAATGTATGCTGGATCGGTGAGTTTTTCTGATCGTGCATTGCCACCACTGTTTCGTTCATTGAATAGTAGGATTATCAGTAGTGACCTGTTTTCTTCCACTTTTACCGATCTTATGCACTTTAAGATAGCCTCACAATCGCTTCAACTCTACTATTCTAACGACTTTTCTGCTTCGCTGATGTTGCTGTTCTTTTCCTTTTTAGGCGCGAAAAAATGAAATCCGATCGTTATTGTAAGTAATCACTGCCTTTTTTATCTTATGGGGAAAGCCTAAATATATGTTTTACAACCTCTCTACTTTTTACTCCTTTGGGTATGGTAAACGGTTCATTAAAAGAAGTAGTAGTCCCTATCGTAGCGCTGATTAAGATCTTTCCAAATCCTATTTAGCATAATGTGGGTAGTTTTTAAGCATTTAAAGGTCTCACCGAAGTATGGTAACAACCGGGAACTGGGGTGCTGCTAATTAGCAATCTACGGGCTGCTCAAGACAGCCACTGTATCGCTATGTTAGAGAATAAGTCTTCCGAGCACCCCGCAAATTTCTTTTCGGTATCGATGATATTTCGGCTGGAACTTGGGGAATATGGTCATATTGTTTACTGGAGTTGTTTACGTATGCAAGCCTCAAGACGTTCCTACTCACCTCCTTTAAGTAGCAGTAATCGTTTTGTCTCGTTTCATTTAATTTTTAGATCCCCAAGAGGGTCTGAAATGTTCACAACGGCTTATTTTTAACTTGTGGGGACTTGGGAAATCCATTTGATTGCTCACACTCATTGTGAGGCATGCGCTTGCATCAGTTCGTACTACTTTTCTTCTACTTTTAGTCCTCAACCATGAAGTTTCATTTGAACCCGAAGGATGCAGGTCAAGTTAGTCTGCTTTATGAACTAGCCGCGGAATCTAGCTTCTCGTCAAATTTGTTGCATGACATTTGAGAAAGCGGGGTAGCAAAGCTTGCCGCCCGAAAATACTTCGTAAGATTTGTTTCCGGTAATAGTTCACGTTCCGAAAGGACCTTGATTCTTGATCACAGCGAATTGTGCATCATCAATGCTTATAAAAACTTGAATTTAACGTGTCAAAAATAGGATTTACGAAGGTTCAAGGCTGTGGATGAAAAACAATTTGCGAGCACTTCAACAAAAGCTACTAATCAAATCCATCTCACCCATACGCTATTCATTAACAAATGACAGTAATCTTCAAAGACCGTCAAGTTATCCTTTACACGCACCATTGCGAGGCGATTCGCTGATTGGCTTGTGATGAGAAGTTGTCCTTTTAATCCAACTTTCCTCAAACGATCCAACGTATGTTCGGTTGCCTCCAAACAACGCACCACTCCTTAATACCCGTCTCACATTTCTAAGGTAGTGTCTGCAGTAAACCGCAGACGCATTTATTCGCTGTGAAGGTCAAACAACAAGTACAGCTGAATTTCATCTACTCTCTACTCCTTGGAGGTGCGCAAGACAGACCTCTCTAGAAACAGACAAAATTGGTTTCTTTGCCAGAGGAAAGTCCCATTCTTACAAGGCAGCTAAAGAATATCTGCAAATAAGGGTGGGTGGGAGGGGGAGGTTCCTTTCTCTTCCGATGATGCTTCTCCAGATGATGTCACCTTACCTTGATATTAGCATCAGGCATTCATATAAGGAATAGAATAGACAACTGCAAACTAAAAGTGAGACAGGAACAAAGGTTGTCAGGACAAGGCTTTTTGTCTTCAGAGGCAGAGTGTCCGCAAGTTTTCGTCTCGTTGAGAACGAGTGATAGGTTGGGATGGCGATTCTTTCAATGAATTCAATATTCGAAAAAAGTTTTCAATTTTCATCGTTAAAGCTGTGTGAATTTATCTTGCCACCTTATCAATTGTTGTGAGTGCCGCTTAAAATTCGTTGTGCAGTGGCAGATTTGGAGATGTTTCAACTTACACATTTCTCGGAAAAATTATCACTACTCTGGCATGGACTACCAGCGAAAAGAGATTTGCATTCGCCATCGAAATTCCAACTCAAATACAAAGGTACTGGCAGAGTTAATGTACACATTGATGATTTTCTTCACAGACGTGTATCTTTAAAAATTGAATAGAGATCCGTTTCCTTAGCGTATTCAACTCCTCACCTGCCGCATTTACGGAAGACTCAATCCATCCTGAGGTAAACTATTTATTCAGGCGGATGACTTCGAGTAGTAACTGCCAGGTGAGTCAATTCAAGTTGGAGTAGTCCTGATGGTTTTGGCTAGATGGTGAGAAAGATGGCATGTTTCATTACGATTTAGCCTTTACGTAGGAATTCAAGCTATTGTCCTAATTCATTCAAGGAGTATTCGATTGTTGCGAAAACAGCGCTGCAAATTTGAACCGCTTGTAAATATGCTATGCTTTAGGCAAGGCATTTTAAGCCCCGCATTTTCCTCGATCATTGTAGAAAAGCTAATACAATAAAGCAGACTCTTTTCCCTGCAACCTAGATATGTATATTTTTGACTGCAAGTATCAAATAAGTGTGCACAACTCACCCCAAATTCGGGTCTGATTTCAATTGTAGGAAGCAATCTTAATGCAGAGCCGTTCTTTTGTGTCGTGGCTCTTATTGTATCTGAAAGGACAAATAAAACATCTATTTACCATTACTTTCTCCTCTTCTCTATACAATCACATCTTTATGCGGCTCAACGCTCTGTAAGGCGATTAAGCCTGAAAGCACACACACCATTACTCTCCTTAGAATTTGGATTGTTCGCGTTGCTGCCGATCATGGTTTGAAGTTGGAATGGTAGGAATTCCACGTTGTCTGATGGGTCCTTGTTCCACCTTTTGAGAAACACTGCCAGTACCACTAAGCCAAAGATTGTAAGTGGAACGATCAGCAAGGTGAGGCTCTTTAACCCAGTATCCACAAATTGTGATCCTCTTGCTTTAGCCATTGGCAAAATTAGATTCTGCAGCGGGAAAAAAAGGCAAATGTGAAAATTCACCTTTGCTTATTCTTTTAGCGACTCCACGAATCTCCATACGCTAGCGCACGATAATATTTTTCATTTTAACTCGGAATTTATCAAACGTTGACAAGCCTGTCATGATTAAGAACTAAGGTTTAATTCTTTGTGAATCACTACTTGTTTCCAATTGATCAAAAATAAAAGATTAGGACTAGCCTGTGTAATGCAATCTACTGGATTAATTGGCGCCTAAAAAATACAAGGCTCATTACTCTCTTTTTCCAAACAGTCTCAAAATTTTGGTTGCGGAAGGGTGAAAAACTGAGGGAGACAAACCTTGATTGAAAATGAAAAAGGTGCTTGTCTCCAGCAGGCCCTTAATGTGACATTGAAGCAAAAATATTTCACTGGGTTGTGAAGAATAGAAACCAGAGCTGTTCACATTCTGCGGTTCACCTTGGCTCCGAGAATACAAAAAGGCTTTGCGCTCACTGGAAATCGGTGTAATTCGCATAAGCGCCGTCCACGGCAGAGTAAACTTTTGCCATGCGCCCATTTTACACCAAATCGTCTTGCCGTTTTCCCCAAAAACGCCAGCTTGCCAGTCGGATAGGGTGTTTGACGCGTTCACACTCCCGCACTGGATGAAGCGGTTAAGTAAGCTCTTGAAAGCGATAAATTGCGCATCAAAATAAAAAGGTGGAGATGGAATGAGGCGTATTCAACAGCACTCTATCCAGCCACTCTTTTATCACCATTCACCATTTCATTATTTTCACCTAGCTATCAAACCGATTTCGTATCCTCATTTATCCTTCCATTTAATACTTTCCATCCTTGACAAATGCAAATGGTTGACGTTCGTGGAAATATTTATAACGCATCAAAGAACGTTTCCATTGAGAAGTAGTAAGGTGACGCTGAGCATGGGTTAGTTAAACCAATGACTCAATTTCTAGCAAAAAAGTTTATCCGGGTAAGGACACTCGTTTTTAGCAAAATTTAACAACGTAAATAACGTAATACTTTGATTACTAATTCAACTCTTCGTTTTTGTTTCGAGGGCACTTAAAGTTCGACCCCTTGTGCTTCCACCTGTAAAGGGATGGCCTCCAGCCCATGAAAGTAGCCTCTCAGCCCTTCTATACGTCGGTTACACATTTTCTGCACAAGTCCTATGAGTTTTTCATCCGCAGGAAAGACTTAGAGTGCTGAGGCGGAAATTTCGGATCTCTCATTAGACTAAGATGCGAGAAGTCTTTTGTAGAGAATTTTTAGCTCTCCCTACGGCTGAATAAGACATCAAATGAATTTTCAAAAACAAATCGTATGCTTTAAAAATTATAAAGAAGTCTAACACTTTACTTCCCTTGAGTTCTCTCCCCAAAACAAGCCTTTATTTTTCCTCATTAAGGTAAATGTCGGTTTTCTAAGGGTGTTTTATTGATGCTGTTAGTTTTTCGGGCTTCAAGCTCTATGATGGTGTCAATTTGTCCTTTTTTTTTCACTTTTGACCATGTTCTCTTACGTCACCTTTGCTTCGGTACTAAGCATATTTTCACCCTCTTTCCACCTATGGCGGTATTAGGCTAGCCTAGCCCAAAGTAAAACCCATTTGAATTGCATAGCCTGAATGCCGGATCAAATGGATGAAAAACATTGGCACCGGGTAGCCAAATCCGTGCAGACTGGCAAAATTGCATTGACTGTCGGTACTTGGCCGACTTTGAGGTCTTCATGATGTTCGGTGACAAAGCGAGAATGAGGCATCGCATAGGAGATCATCGCTTCGTCACATCTTGACACTTGTGATTAGGCAGTCAAATAAGTGAGAAAGTAGGCCCGGAGCTATTACTTGGAGCAAGTGCCTTAAGGAAGTTTGTTGAAAGAGAAAAAGTAAACTATCCCTTAAATTGTATACTTAATTCGTGGGCTGATGGTCTCTCAGTTATCTGCATAATTGTGTTGTTTTTATGTAAAGAAAAGACTGATAGTACATTTGTGAGGAGACACCTGGGGTTGTTTTTATGAGTAATGCATTTGCCTTCTAGAAAAAGAAAACTCCATATTGAATTTATAAATGGCTACTTTTTTGTTTTATTATTTATACGTTTTCGAAAAAAGATGAATAACGTATCATTGTCCTTTGATATGAAATATTCTTAACGTAGAAAATGGAATGTATCAACATGAAGGACAGTTAATTTGTCTTTACTTTGGATAAAATTCAGAAAACCAGAAAGGTTTTTAAACGTAAAGTGTTAAGAGAAGAATTATCTTACGTTGAATTCTAGCCCCAAATCACTTTCTTTTATAACATTTTGAGGAACTGATGTTGCATGCGATTCATTTGGATGGGCTTCGTCTTGAACTTCAAAATATTCCTTTATATGAAATAGCTTTGAAGAATTACGAGCCTTTTCCAATGTTAGAATGAAATGTCGATTACTTTGAGGGGAAAATTCCTCTGCAAAATAAAATAAACTCATATTAGGAAAAGGTAGTTGAATGTCAATGACTGAAACGGAGTAAACTCCACAAAGCATTTACTCAACGAATCAGATAACAAATGAAAATCTGGAAATACTAATGTACTCTCACTTATGTTATCACTGGAGTTTGCATGATTGCAATAAAGTGCGATGTGTGAAAACTTTCTACATCCGCAAAAAATATGCATGATACTCTTTTAGAATACTTTTTTTCAGTCAGTTATTCGTTAAACTAGGCAGCTCTTGGTCATGAAATAATTAGTAAAAGCATTATTGCCTTTACCAAGATGCTCAACAACTGTGAGACAATCTACGAAAACAAATACTTAAGTAAAATTATTCCTGTCCTTTTTAATGCAAATAACTTATTTGAATTTGAAGGATTGCACCCCAATTAAATATGCTTTGTTCAAGGGAGGTACTAGATGTAATTAGATGCCAGTGAAATAAATTTGAGATTCAAAATCATTCAACAGGCTACATGATCGTTTGCTTTTGGGTCGAGATTAACCTGGAAACAAATATTTGGAAGAAAATACAAAGTTTATCACCCGCATCCTGTCATTAGTGCTACAGTGCCTTCAATCCTCAGGACCTGGTGCTACAACTGTGTTGCAGGCAGTTAAGACTTGCTGATGTCTATTTCCATGGCTAACGTCGATTAAAGAATGCGCAGAATTTTTTTTACTAACCGTAGGGTATGAATATTTTTTTCCAGAAAACCACTTATTACCAAGCAACTCCGGTTATTTCAAACTCACTATTGATAGTAACCTTGATTTTCCTGTGTCTGGAAATTACGTGGATATTCGAGGGTGACACCAATATCTGTGACTTTACTGAGCACCGAAGAGTAAATTTCAGGGGCAGTTTTGAGTGCTGTGCCTCAAAATCCGCGCTAAATCTTCCCATGTTTCCGGTTTTTTGCATTTTCAAATGATACATCTCTGCCACTTTCTGTCTGTTGAGACTCCATCTAAAAGACAAAAAGCATCGGATATCTTATGGAGTGCGCATCTTAATACCCCTAAACAGTCATCAAGTGAAGCAGCAAGTTGTGCAACACATTAGCAATAATTCTACAAGATGTATTGCAATGGAGGATGCCTCAAAATCACTTGGCGATTCGACTTGACCTGATTCCTGATAGCTTATTTTACCGTAATCACAATACTGGATCATGGTAATATTCCGATTTCTATTAGTACCTAATTGCTGGAAGCGCTTATTTTAAACAAATCACTTGTGTTAAAATTCTAAGAGAAAAAAGAAGCTCCATTTGTTGTTTTCCTGCGTCAACCTGTCATCTGCAAGATCAATTTAGGGTTACGATTCTTCGCGAAAATAAATGCTTATAGTCGTTTCTTTTTTGTTAAAGAAAAACACTACAACCTTAGCCAAATGAAGGTATTACGTACCATATCCTTATATTCCATCAAAGCTGGAATGTACCTAAACTTCTCTAAGAAGTAGCATTTTTTTTCTTACCTTAGAGTCACATTTTGTCCGGCTAGAAGAGAGACGAACCCTTCACAACGAAATTTGACGCTCTCCCTTGGATTTGAGTCATTCCACACGGACAAACGATGAATGCTCATATTGCAGATGTCTATGGTGACCAAACAGTACTGTAAAGTAAATGCGAATCCGTGCACACTCCACTCAAAAGGCGTAATAAATAACATGCCCATGAAGTGAATTGACAGGAGTGTTTACGAAAACAGGCTAACAGGTTTCGCAGACTGTTTTGTGCTCTTAAAAAACTTCACTCCATTCGATGATGAATAACAAACAGAAACCATGTACATTAAAGTTAACCTGTTTTTCCTATTTTCCCATTTATTTTTAAGGAAAATGAACATCTTCGCATTTTGTAAAAGTTCGTGTCAGTCCAAAATTCAATTTAGGATGTTTCTGTCGTACAAGTTGAATAATTTGATCGGAAATTGTGTGTTCTAAACGGCTATTCTAGGGAAATTAAAATCCTGGCCCTAACGCTATTAAAGAAGTTTAAAAAACCAACTCATGTATAAGGAGTAAAGACGTATCGTAATTTGTAAATTTACGACTTCAAACATCCTTATCTTTCGCACCCTTTACTCCTTCACTCAAGCAGATTTAAAAGGAGTAAAACAAGGTTACTACCAGCTTAAATAGCGAAAGTATCATGTTCAAAACAATTCTCCCCTCCCCCTAGACTTTTTGGCAAATTGAGCTAAATGAAGTTTTATCATTTCCAAAGAAGTTTTTCCCATAATTTTTCAGGTTTAATCAGTCTCAAGACTTCAAGTCGTTTTGTTAAGGACAAGTGGATAAAAAATATGTAGATCTCCTTAACTGAAAATGAGACAATTGATAGTGAAGTTAAATAAATTAAAAAAGATCAAGAAGTGTAATATCACCCTTCCAGAATTTTATGCGCGATTCGCAATTATTCGTCACTTTAATTCCTAAATGATGTTTTAACTATAATATGTGCAACAGGAATACATGTACCGTTAATAGAAGTAAATTAGGTTACTCACTGAGTGAATTATTTGTTGAGTTAGTGAAATCTGGGCTACATAATCCTTTGTTTATTTACCGCTTGTTTGCCCTCTAAAGCATAAAACTCTAAGGGTTAAACTTTGGCACTTGAATTGCCATTGTGCACGTGTGTATGGCCTCCAGCTACTACCAATTAACCTAAGATATTGCCCACATTTTACATAAAATGGTTGTTGTCTAAACTCAGAATCTTTCATCAGTAATTCTATGCGATCCTTTACATGAGTTTCCTTATTATTGTGACAGAACTAGTTTCTTCCACATATTTCGAGGAACTTCTTTTCCAACTTGCCTATCTTATTTTACCAATTGCCAAAAACAACCCATTAATTTTCAAGCATTTTAAATAAAAATTGTTAATACATTCCCATTAAAACATAATATTCTCCTCAAATTTACTTGTTTTAGAAAAAAAAACAACCTCTATTAACGGCACATAAAATATAGCAAACATGATGTTTGGAGAATTCCTACCGTGGAGATGGATTGTACTACTGGCTACTGCCTTGAAGGGCTTCCGCAGAGGTCCACTTTCCGTGAATTTTTCGACGTTTTTAACTTCGCATTTAACGCTAAGCGGTGTTGTAAATTCACCCTTTACCAGAAGTTCCAAAATTAGCCGCACCGATTCCCTAATGCAAAAGGAATAATCATACATGCAATACTTTGATATTTCTGTTTACTTTACACCTATAAAGCTCACTAACCCTTTGATAGTGTGTATATACTTTCTGTATTCCGTCACCAATAAGTTGAGCACAGCATGATGAAAACTGGTCGCATTCCCAACGCACCAATGACTTTCCTCCATCCTCTTGCAAGCTGTTCGATTTCTTGAAGAAAGGACGATAATTTCGTCGTTGAAATTAATTTCCAACAAAGCTGGAGGCCGCGAATCATCACTGAAGCAGGTAAGGTAGATCGGTTTACCGATTTGCACGAATATTTTCGGCTCTTGTCGACTTGCACTCCCTGCCATCACTTCCGGTCGAGTTAGGAACTTGCCAACGAAAAGACCAAATCGCTTAAGTGGTGCTGGAAAAGCCGAAGAAGGGGAAAACTAAACGTGGAATAAGTGGTTCTTGTATCCAGATTCGCCCTCTAGTCGACTGATGTGTAAGCACAGATCATTGCAATGATTCGCCATGGCAATTTCAAAAATAATACTTTCCCGATAAAACGGTCAATTATTTATATAAGTCGTTGTTAATATAAGGAGAAACGAATTCATCCTTCTTACGATATTTTACGTGCTGCAGAATCGACTACTTAAGTCCCTTCATCGAACAGAAAGTTCACATCACATCAATACTCAAATAATTAACCATAATTTCTTTTGTATTTACGTGTTTTTGCATTGCTAACATCTCCTATTTCTTATTTGTAATTTCGCAATTAATAATTAAAAACAAATTTCGTATTTTATTCTCACCTTCGTGATTGAGTGTATGCAACCTATTTGGCTCAAAACCGGGGAAAAACTGTCTAAAAGTACATTAATAAAAGGACTTGTTAGAAGACCTTCTATTCTGGATGTTCATTAGCCACTAGAAGGGATCAAGCAACAAAGCAATAGTTAATCCACGAGTTCTAGGAAATTTCAGCTGCACTGTAGTCAATCAGAAGGCTTCTTCAATACAGAAGGATGCTAAGATCTCAATAAAATAAAATCATGACAAGTTAGCACCGCACAAATTGACTCCGAGACACTTTTCTCGCGTGCATGCTTTCGGTGGATAGGAGAAAACCCATTGAATTGTCAGCAAAGAGTTCTTTTCTCTTCCATCAATGCAAAAAAATAACAAATTGCAAGGAACTTAGCCAAGTCGTTTTTATTTAAGTCCACAGCAGGGAAATCTAATATCTGATTTTTAATCTTCACAAAAGAGTTTAAAGCAGAAAATTATGTTTAGTCAATTTGTTCATCAGTGGTGGTTTGACTTATTACCTAACAACCTCCGTCAGGAGTCGGCTTAGCACAAAAATAAAAAACTAGTCAATATCTAGAAATAGTTTACAAATACTGTCATAGAAGGATGATTGCTCTTAAAAAGATAAACGAAGTACCCCAGAAAATCCATTTCACATCTTAATAGGCTTCCAAGCTAAACAACCAGTCAACCAAGTCTACACCCACCGCGTTTCAATGGCAGAGAGGGATGGATGTAATTTTTTGTCCTCATCTGCCAATAAATCCTTTAATTATTCTTCTTGGAGTTGTTGAGTTTCTCCTTTTGATTAAAGGACCTAGCAGTGGCTGTAGCTGTAGCTATAGAAATCAGGCATGTGTCGGAAGTCCGTTCTTAAAAAGTAAGAATTTTTCAATGACATTTGACAATACGCAGATCGAAAGTTCAAATAATCCCCCAAAAATATGATACTAGCATTGGAGCATTTGAAAATCTCATTGGAAATAATCCCGATCCAATGCGACCCTGATCAATGTAAAATTGTTGGTACCGCACTCAGATACTATTTGTGGTT
Source organism: Echinococcus granulosus (assembly GCF_000524195.1). NCBI lineage: Eukaryota > Metazoa > Platyhelminthes > Cestoda > Cyclophyllidea > Taeniidae > Echinococcus > Echinococcus granulosus. Next base: position 1,410,565 of record NW_020170392.1, on the reverse strand, counting down.
ATTTGTAAGATTTTTTTAGCTAGCTGACAACTTCATTGACTAATATGGATGACACGTTTTGTTGATCAAAAGAAAGGCTAAATATATAAGTAGGACTCTCATTTTTTGTCAAGGCTCATTTACAACTGCTTATGCAAGGCAATGATCTAAATCTTTCGTGATATAAAAATACCGAATGTCTGCTTATTATGACGCAATATTCTGTAATGAAGAGGCGTGGCTGAGCCGTCAGTATGTTTATCTACAACGTTTACTTACAGAATACGGTCAGGTGGGCTTCCTTGCTGCGTACAATCATCATCACACTTTGACCGGTTGTGCGATGACTCCGATTCCAACCGGATTCCCTGGCGTCGGCTGACGTTGACAGCCGGCTATGCATGATTCGCGCTTGGCAGGCAAAATTACCCTCGTCTTCCAGTTGAACTTTGTTAATAAGTAAGTCATAGTTTCCTAAATTTATTTTTGCAAACATGAAAGTTTACGGTTCCGCTTTTGATGGAGACGCACCAAAGTGCGCTATAGCTTGCTTAAAATCCTGACAAACCGTTCAAAATAAATAGATATTTTGGAAAGTTATTAGGTCTGGTATCTACAGAGTTGAAGGCTATGAGCGCTTTAGTCTTCTTTATTTTGAAAATTATGAAGCTATTTTCCACTAACAAGCACTAGCGATCAGCACTTCCAGATGCTTGGTGAAAATAGGGTTTGTGGGAAGCATGGAAAGCATGAAAAGATTTTTATTGAAGACTTTCCACAAATTTTACTAAAACTGGATCATTTCCTGCATTGAATTTTCTTTGTTGTAGTCTTAGGTTTTTTGTGCCTTTGAATGGTGTGTTTTATGGTTTATTTTATAAAGGAATAAATGTGAAAATTCAGTGATCTACTTTTTCGAAGGAACATTCTATTATAAATAAATAAGTAAAAAGGTGACATCTGGAGTTAAAGATGCGAGTTTTATGGAAGTCTAGGAGCTCTGTTAACAACCATATCCTTGAGTCTCTTATTAACAAATAACTCTATTGACTATTCACTTTCAAAAGCACCATTTGCCCAAAACAAGATCGCCCTAATAGAAGGAAGTACAAAAAATTCCAGCACATCCTTCTGTTACATATTTGATCATTGTTCTGTTCTTTTCCAACCGGCAACATTTCCACACAATTTTAGCCAATCGCATAGTAAATTTTTACTTGATAATGCATCTGAACATTTGCATTAGCCGTGATTACTAAAAGAGTCAGGGGTTTTATTCTAAGAAAGAGCATAATAAAAATGCCCCACTCAAAAGAGACAATAACAAGCCAAATCCTTTCCCTGAGGGGAATTATTATTATTTTTTCAAAGAAATCACCTACTATCTTTTTGATTTGGTACCACTGCGATTTAGTCTTTCAAATTTCGATTTTGCTAATTGAAGACTACTTGTAAGTACAATAAGTAAAATTTGATATTTGTGTTAATGATGTTTAAGATTCACAGTGAACAGGGTTGAAAACCGCACACCTAAATGGAGCATGGGAGTGAAATGTCCTGGTCTAAATAAAAAATTTAAGCCATTATCTAACTGGACGTAGGAGCTAAACATAAAGGTCACAAAATACTTATTTAGAGTTAATGGGACATTAGTGCCTCCATCCTTTGGGCTTGACGAAGAGAGACAGCTAGTACTTGTTCCATTTTCTAAGCACCTAACGGCCTCTTGATGTATTTATGTCACTCACCATCAGAGCGATTGCCCGTCACAACTAGCCGCCTCTGATAAATATCCTCCAAACTGTCGATCTGATAACCAAATCCGTTGATTATCCACTGTACCTGAACCGGTGGAGTGTAACCTTCCCAGTTGTTGCCGAAAGCATCTTTCCAACATAGGCGACAAGATAGTCGAACACTGCCTCCGAGTTGTGCTCGAGTGTTTCGTGGATCGGTGATGTAGAGGAATGGCTGGTCATGATCAAGTTCAATGGCGTGACAGAGTCTTATGAAGATCTCGACTATTAATTTAAACAGTTATTATCAATTGAGATGCTTTACTCTGAAAACATAAATAAAAACTGCGACTCTACAATTCAGGTAAATAGTACGTCAAATGTTCAGAGGCCCAGTAAGCTCTACAAACTGTCCATTTCTTAGTACGAAGGAGCAGTGTCTGTGAAGAAAAGCAATACAGTGCTTACCTGTAGGTAGTTGATTTCATAGAATGTCAAAACGTTTTAACTCGCGGTAGGTCATGTCTGACTCCTTTGCTCTTGTAATAACCATGCGATATTACTCTTGTCTTTCTGTATTCTGTTGGGTCCTTACTTTGTGATGTTTCCTCAATTACCCATTTCATAACTTATTACTTAGTTGTAATTGTCAGAGTAGAAGGAAGAATTATTAACTAAAGAACGGAGAGCATGGTAATCTTTAAACGGAACCGAAATTTTGAAGCAGAAGACAGCCATTTCATTTAATGAAATTCCTGCCACAAGCAATGCAATTTAGGTAGTAATGCGATGTTTCCCAATTTTGGTTCGGTGATAACGAATCTTTGACGGCGGCTCTAAATTGCTCCTTTGGTAAGGCCGAAAGAAAGTTTTCTGGAATTGCTATATGTGGGTGGCTTGCAATTTGGATAATGCAAGTACGCCATCCAGATACTTCCAATGTTACTGATAAGTAAAAAATATGAAGCATTTAATTTCAGGAAGTAATGAAGGGTTGCAATGTGAGTCCCACAGGACCAAGTGATCTAAAAATCAACCTTGACTTCAAATGTCAAATGTTTTATTTTTCCTAATATTTGGCTTATTTTCTATTTCCAAACACTTAGATAAAGTGTCTCTTGTTTAAAGTAAGTCAACACTCCCTTCTCAGTCATGTGAGAAAAGTACTGAAGACGTCTTCAACTCTTTTGCAATTTTGACGTCTCTTTTTAGACCATTAAAAACATGCTAGAACTTCTCCCGCATTGTCAGACTTCTGATCAAACGGTATGTGTTGCTCTGTAATTTCGAAAAAGTTCTATTTCTCCCATTTCAACCGTATAATTGATATTCTTCAAATTCTTACGGCAAATTTTAATCGAGGCATTAGCAACTTCTTCAACAGGTCGTTTGATCCTCCAAGTTTGCATTTTTTTCCATTTTAAAACTTGTCATCATGAAGGCGTGGAATCAAATATATCAACAAGTTTTTGATAAAACTAGTACTTCTTTCTGTTTAATGTTATCGGTCACGCAGGTTTTCTGGTAAAGTGGGAAGTTTTGAAGTATTTGCACTTTCACACCAGACGACCAAATGCAAGTTTGGCATTCCTTTTTAAGTATCTGGAACCGGAACCGAGTAGTGGGATATCCATTCGCTCAAATATTTTCCTTCAAAGAGATTAATAAGGTTTACGGTGCTTACACCGCATAAAAACTCAAACTGACCATAAGAATTTGGAGGTTGAGTGTCACATTTACAAATAACATTATGAAACTTAGTAACGTGTAGCCTAAGAGTCCTATGCAATGGGCCAGCAGCATACGAATGAGGATGTGCAACTTTTTGCAGCGCCAAAAGGGTATCTTAAGATTACATTTGCAAACATTTTAGAAGTTGACATAGCAAAACTACTTTTGTTCAAAAATAAATGAAGTGGAATCCAGACAAACACATTTTGACTTCAATTTTTTTCGTATTTTGCTGATAGAGGTTCCGCCTGCCAATTAATTTTTGAGTTCAGTGGCTCGACCACGTCTAATCGCCGTAGACGTACCGCTAATTAACCCCAAATTATTTTAAATTTCAAAAACATCTAACCGGAAAAATCAAAACCGAACACCAAAATCCTCTTTCAGAAAAAAAAAACAAAAAGTCAAGCATCTTATACCACTTCAATCCGATTAAATCGTATTGAAACACCATTAGAAGCCATAGAAAAGCGAAGTATGGGTAACTTTTGTTAAGACGGTTATTTTTATTGAGATGCGCAAATAGACGCCTACTTTAATCGCAAAGTGCGATCAGATGTCTAGCGTCTCAAGATTTCAGATAACGAGTTCCACTGTCACATTTTAAATATTTGGCATTGCGGACACTTAAGGCTCCGCTTTTGCACTTCTCTTGAGCGGCATGGCCTCTGAACCATGTCAGTTCCCCCATCCAAGCCCTCCTGTACGTCGCTAATGCACAGTCTGCCCAAGTATTTCGCCTTTGTTGTCTTTAGGGAAGTCTTGGGGCGCTGCATTACACCTTATATTTCCTCTCCCATACTTTCAAGTTCAAGTAACACGGCAAACTTCCCTGCTAAAAATATCACTGCTTCTACAGTTTTCGGAACTCAGATTGTTTTGTAGTAACAGGATGGTAATTTAATTCTGTTTGTAAATTTTATTCATTAACCCGAAATGAATAGCTTACTTGCGAGTTCAAATAATAAGCTTTGTTACTTAAAGCTCAATTAAGTATAAGACAAACTCCGCAGCCAAGCAACTCTTCGATAAAAGTAGATTTCGCCACTTTTCGCCTTATGGTAACTGATGTGAAATACATCAAACACACGGGTTGAACATTTGCGGCAAGGCTTAAGAGACTAGGATTTATTCTCACTAGGCGGATGAATACTTTCTACGTACAGTTTTAAAATCGTATTGCATTGCGACATACAAAAGGAAAAACCAACTCACGTATCCTTAATTGATGCCTTCGTTATTGCAAATATGAGTGTTTATTGGAGTTATCCACCGTTTCCTACTGCTTGTTAATCTTTGGAAGTAAAAGGAATGAAAGAAATTCCATCATTACAGGAGTACTTTATATGTTAGATACTAAAAAGAGATTTTCAATTGTCAGGTGATCAAGACTGGACTGAAAGCGGTTTCATGGTAGTACGTTTAAAGAAACATTCAAGATATTTGTACTGGGCTCCCTTTTTGCAGTTTGTGGGAGGGAATATCTTTGCCTCTTGACTTCACTAGGCACAAACTGTGTTGCTGGTGATTATCTCTCCAAATAAAGAAGATTTATTTTGTTGCAATTAACCTTCACTCCACGTTCATCTCTAAACTACTCCGAATGTGAAATTCAGTAACAAAATTAATTTTAGCTTCCAACTAAAAATGTACTTTTGGCGATTAATCCTTGTTAAATTGGGATGAAAGGTTCTCGAATATGTTAAAATATTGATAATGGTATACACTTAGCTCGTTTCGCTTATACATAACCACTAAGTGCATCCTCCAAGCTGATTTTTGCTTCAAATCCTTATAGTATCGTTGTTCTTTCTAATGGCACATTTTTACTTAAATTCCTAAAGCATTACACCCTATTTCGTTAACAGGATGTAACTGTAGCACTTTGATTGTTTGTTTAACTCCTCGTTTTAGTTTCGCGAGCAGCTAGGGCTCCGCCACTGTAAGTTCGCTAGGCAACGCGGCCTCTGGGCCACGCCAGTAGCCTCCGCGGCCATTCTGCACATCGGCAATACATATTCTGCTTAAGTATTATGCCTTCTGTCTTCTTCATGGAAGTCTCGGAGCACTACAAAACACTCAGGTTTATGGGTCCATATCGATCTTAAAATTTATTCACATCCGCTATCGAAATTTATGGGTAAACTTAACTATTTGTTAACGTCTTAATGGACAACAACAGTCTAATGCACCAAAAAGGCCATTCAAATTTTCATCAAAAGAAATGGGAATAATACCTTGCGTTATACTGTCAAAGTGTCTGAATTGTTGGTGAGATAGAGATTTACCACCCCGAATCGAAACAAAAACGCTTTGCTAAGGTAATAACCTAAATTTAAACGAACTTATTTCGGTTCTATTTGTTACCAAGACGCGGTGGTGATCCTATGCCTTAGCAACATCCAAACGGTGCTAAAAGGAAGAAATTGTGACATTTTTCGCAACTTGTTTCCATCTCATGCACGTTATTTAAAATGATGCGCTTTGATTTCCACTTGTTTATTGGTGGCAGTAGAACTAAACAAGACGCATTTTGCCTTGATGTTTATTGTCAGATGCGAAACACGCAACCCATTGGGAGTCGCCCGTTCCCCTAGCACATGTTAAAGCCACATCAAGTGGTTATGACATTTTGAAGGGCGTTTACACACCCTATCCACCTGTGACAGCCTGCCAAGTGGTAAAGTGATGTGGGATCAGTCTGGACTGACTTACCAACTCATCCCAATTTGATTTTCTAAGCCACGAAAAAGAAAGAAAGCAATTAAGTTGATTTACACAAGAAAAAGACTTGCACCAACTCGAAAATACCGCACATTTTAGGTAGATTAACTCCATTTTGTTATAGTTTCTTTACATTCAGCTCTTAAAATACACGTTTTTTAGAAGTTCACCTTCATTTTTTTAAAGTGATGTATGTTGGTAACGCTATTACAAACCTTGCTTAAAAGACTACGAATAAAAGGTGTCAAATTTAATGTTTTAATGTTTTCGTGTTCCTTTGTAATGGAAGGAGGGAGAAGCCAAGGGATTTCCCACTCTCCTTCCCTAGCCTGCCATTTCCGACGGAGAGAAATGGGGAAGTGCTGCTGTGGGTTACTGCCTAGTGATGTTTCAATGGAAGTGGAACTAAGGCCTGTGGGTGGTGTGGAAGGCAAATACGCCGATTCGGTCACACCCGGTTGGCATACAAGCGGTGCTGGGAAAAATTAATGCTACTCCGCTGTCTCGTCCTGCCTTATCAGGTGGGTCGAAGAAAAAAAGTGGGAAGAAAAGTGAGCAACACATTTTAGAATCGAGCACTGGGCTAAGTCACCGCGCTCCATTTCTAATCGGGAGAGAAAAAACTCAAAAACAAGTGCAAGACTGCTTATTCTGGCCAAACTTACGGGATTAATTATCTCTCAAATTTACAACTAATGGCGAGAGTATTTGAAAACTTGGTAATGCAACTTTTATTGATGGCGAACCTAATTATCAATTTTACATAGTTCTGTCAACTTGTTTAAAAAAGGCTTAATCAGAATTATATAGATTTGACCACTTGTCTTAATTTGCATTTTACCCTATTGATTCTTAAAACAAATCAAGAGAGCTGTTTTTGGAAAGCATAAAATGGTGTCATAAAAGTTGTATGCAGGTAAACAGCGAGCACTTACACAGGAAGAAAGTTATCATCATCTTAGGACCCACTTAAGTAAAGGCGCTTCGATTCTCTTTACAATTGGAGCCTTAGTGGTATTTTTGAGGGCAAATATTACTTCAGAGTTTGTACCGGTTCGCATTTTTACTTGATGAAGCTCACGCCTTATTCGCCCATTCGCAGGGCACGCCAATTGACCAGTAGGAAGGCTCTGTGCGATCCTGAGATGGCCAACCTAATGCTACTCTCCTATCCGTAGCTTTGCTTGAGGTACCAAAAACCACACAGAAATGTGTTTTCGTAATTGCTTACGGAATTCAGCTTTGTAGACATGACGCAGTCTAGCTATAAAGAGGAAATATGGGCTACTCTCTCTAACTCCGAGTTTTGATGGCGTTGTGATGCGGTGAACAACTTCGGTCTTACATCCATCACCCATAGATGCATACAAACACCATTAGAAAGATTTCAATGATGGAAGTGCTTTACCGGAAAGGAGGGAATTGGTCTTATGTTGCCCAGTCCACTTTAATTCAGGATTTCCCAATGAGATAGTTCGCACCATCTAAACTATTTTGGAATGAAAAGCTCTCAAGGTTTTTAACCATTTACTAGCTTTTGTCAGCCACTTATTGGGTTATCTTGTGGTTTTAATGATACGCTTTTACAAAAAAATAAGCTTTTTTACTCTTAAAATAATTTGTAACTAGCCCATTGTTTTGTGCTCTTGCGGAGAACCATTAAACAGTGCTAAAATGGATGCATCCAACTTAATCGTAGAAATTGATTTGGAAATCCCAACACTCGTGTAAAATATTTAATCTTGGCAGTGTTTAGTAAGCTATCAAATTGGTTTACTTGTTAAACTCCGATTTCTCGGTCGTAATTGCTTGTTTCCTGTTATGTGTGAGGTTTATCAGAACCAGTCAAACTGGGAGGGTGCATGCATACAAATTAGTTGCCTTCTACTCTGCGATACTTGCTTTCGACATTTGATTTACAGTAAAATTTGATATAGGTGGACTATGCATGCATAGTCAAAAATGAGTGGGCAAGAATATACAGTTTTACGTTAATCGCCGAAACGTCATGCACGGCTCTTTGACTCGAAAGAATAAACATTTTAAAAAAGGGTTTTTTGGAAGCCTGCTGCTCATAGGTGAGAGCAACGTGGCAAGGAGGAGTAGACGCAAAATCCGCCCCCCACGGTACAATGTTAAATCCCTTCCTCTCTTACATAAATTTGCTTTTATGTTAGTGAGCCTAAATCAAGTTGTGGATAAGCGCGATGGCTGGTGCGATTCTCAGGCCTCGAAATCAGTTATCATACATGATAAAATTGCAGACATAGTTGAATTGCAAGAGAAATCAGTGATAATACAGTTTATTCCCTACAGCATTGATTACGCTGTGATGAATGACGCAGGAGGCTGACCAAGGGAAGCGTGGGGAAAAGGGTTACGCTAAAAAGAGGAGGAGGGACATGTAATACAATGGCTGCTTATTTAACTCTCAGTTTTCGTAAAGAGCCAATTCGTGCATTAGCAACTTTACTTTTACTAGGTGTGCTTGTCTTTGAGCCATACCGGTTGACCCAGGCCTTTAGTGTCTTAGGTATATAAGTATATGTTTGGGACGAGGCTCGTTGATCTCCTCTTTCCTGGCCTTCATAACCTTAGAATACACAGGACATTTTGGCTGTGTCATGTTTATTGGGTAAAGTAAATGGGGAAAGCGGGTACAGTTCCAGGGAGGTTTGGGTACTGGACTTTTCTCTGGATTGGGAGATGTTGACAGCTCCTCAGTCACGAGGTTCCATTTATCTGCTTGACATCTCTCCGAAAGGAACATTTAAACAACATAGGCATTGTGCATATATTCTGCCCGAGTACTATGCCTTCATTCGTCTTCAGAGAAGCATTGGAGTACTACAACATTCTACCCCAGTAGTGTGTCTCGTTTTGACTTCAGGGGAGTCTTGGAGCGCCACACAATAAACCATATTTTTTAATCGCTTCGACATTGATAAATGAGAGCTAAAAACCTAGGTAATTTGTAATTTGCAATACGGATGAATTTCTTAGATTAGCAGGCTGGACTTAAAAGCCATATTATGTGTAAAGAACATATAACCTGTGCTTGCAATCAGGAGCAGAAAATATATTTGAAACTAAACAGTGCACACTTTTAAGAGTTGCTTTTTTTGGCTGACTCAACGTTACTTTTGGCATGATATTTGTTTGTCCTAATCGGAACAGTTAGCACGATACTTGATATCTTGTGGCGATCCGTCTACATGTCGTCCGGCACCTCGCGTAATTTCACTTCATTTAGTGCATCATTAATCCATTTTTATGATTTCGCCTACTTTAAATCTACTTCTGCATAAGTTGCTTGCCTATGTTTCCCCCTAGTTTATACGTGCAGAAAATAAGACGAATTCACCAGTTTATTTACCGTTCTTCCATGCAACCTTGTCACTTTTGTGGAGACGACTTCCCTTTAGTCTAGAAACTCATTCTTTTGGTCTTCAGTCATGCACCTTTTGTACAGTTGGCTTTCATGCGTAGTCTGTTAACATTCCTAAAAATGAGTGCCTTTTTTGTTTATGATTACCCTTCTTCAGCGAAAATGCATGAGACGGAGAAGCATTCTGAAATCAAAAGCGGACAGTTTATGATTAGCAAGCTGGATGACTCCGATAGCGAGAAGGGAGAATCAGAATCTCATGAAGAACTTGAGTCTTCCTCTTCCGATCGGAATTCCGGTATTCCAGCATTCGATACTCTTCAGTCACTTTTCAAGAGTCTCTCCCTTGCCTACGTGGAGACTGTTACCAGTCCCAGATGGAGTCATTTCAGGGGTGCTGGTTTCGCTTTGAAGCAAAAGGTCCGCCTGAACAATATCATTTGGCGTGAATATCACATGCAATGTAAGTTCTCATTTTGGTGTCTGATCAAGCTTTTCCTTAGATATCAAGCAGCGACTCCCAGTTATTGTGCAATTTCAAGTGCCCTCCTCCCAGACCTCAGGCATAAAGACTCAGTCTCTGGCCATGGACGGGAGGTTATGGGATCGGCATTGCGCCAAACTTTCCAATGAATATCGTCGATGGCGTACCTATTACATCAACCATCTTCGTAAAAAACCTACCAGCACTAGTCGCTCGGATAAACGGCGCTTGGATTTTGAACTACCAGTGGACTTTCCCTCGAAGATACAATACGTCGATGACAAGGATATTTTCAACGATGTCTCAAATTTTTCTGGTGTTGGCAGTCCTCGTTTTATCGACGAGCTGATGAAGGACTTCGATGGTAGTCTGGATCTTTTCCTCGATCAGCCCTTCCCTGACCCTCGTGACATGTCCATGCTTGGCAACTCGGATATTATGCAGCCAGCCCTGACCCAGCTGCAACCCAACTCTGAGAACTACCGTAGCGACCTCATTACGGGTCTGCTCCAGCAGCCAGCCATGCCAACTATCACGGAAGATGATTATGGGAACGCCAGTAACTACCAGTCTTCCACCCATACTCCTCATGACCACTACTCCTTACGTCAACCCAATCCTCCTCAGGTTACTTCCAGCTCAACCTTTCGCGCCTACTCTCCTCCCCAACCGGCGGTACCTCGTGAACCCGAGTACTGCTACGCTCCCGCTGCCAGCAAACAGTTTTCATCCTCACAACCACCGCCACCGTCATCCACCTTTGCTTCCAAGTCCCTTCGATTTGTAGACCATCGGGAGGAAGCTTGCACTCCGGGCAAATCGAGGAATAATCTAGCTCTTCTGAATGCGTTGCTGCAGAAACCGGGTCGGGGGGTACGGGAGCGGCATCACTCCACCTCCTCCGCCTCCTCGCCCGAAACAGCGATGGTGGCGGCGATCGCGACAACGAGTTCGGCGCAGTTCAAACGACAGGTCAGTATATCTCCTGCCAATGCTCTCATTGTTGACATCACCAAGGAACAAATGACTTCACCCTCCTCTGGCATGTACTTGGATGAGAGTTCGGCAGGATTTTCCGACACTAGCCATGTGAGTTCGTAGTCTTCCTTCACCCAAAAACTTTTTTTTCAGCTGACTCAAGGAAAATCTTAAAAATCTATCTTTCCCTTACCCACTCCTTTCGTAATTTAGACAAGTTTCTGTCGGAGCCACTTGAAAAACTTCACATTTTTTGATATTTCGGTGTCACTCATGTGAGTCTTCCAGGGGGGAACAGATCTCAACCCTATCGTACTTTTTCTTATTGAATGAATTTGACAGTTTTGACGTCATGCAATTTAAGAATCATTTTGTTCTTGAAAGTCTATCCTCAACCACCTTGTGATCAAGTTTGTTTGCTATGCTCTGACTCCAAATGAGGAGTTCAAAGAATTCGTAGTTTCCCTTTTCACCAAATGTAAACGTTCTTTAATTTGCATGTAGTTTTAGTCTGTTCTACTCAGAAGCCATATGTTTGAATTCGGTCCGAATTTGTGCTTTCTTTCTGAATCTCTGCCACATTGTGATTACTGTTTGGAGGCTAGTTAGTGAATATGATTCCTTTTCCCCTTTTTTTCCTGCAAGCTCATTCCTGCATGCAAAGATAGGATTTATTTCTCTTATTTTTCGTCTTTCGTTACGACGGGAATCACATTTTTATTCTTGCGTCAGGTAAGAGTACTGAGATCCTTTGTTTGTCAATCTATGCCTGTTGAATTATGAGGTGCTTGCAAATGGTCTTGTGGCGCTGATTTCTATCTTTCATCTTCCATGAGAACCTTTTAGTGGAGGCAAATTAGACGGGCTTCTAAAATAATCTCTGGTGAGCCCTTTTTTTTCACACTTTAAATGTAACGCCGCTGTTTATATAACGGACTAAATAGTCCCTTTTATGTCTCACTAAAGATAAGTAAGCCTAGTCAATCCACTTTTCTAAAAGCCATTTCAGATCAACTGTGAAATACTTGTCATACTCATAATTTATCTATTCGGATTCGATTCTAAAAGTCTTTTTGTCTATCAAATGTCCAAAGCCTGGAGGTAGGGCTTTTACGAAGTGTCTAAAGTAAATTTATCTAATCATGGGTTTTGAAATCGTGTAACGTATTCCACCGAATGAACTTACCATCGTCTAATATCGAACCAATGAGATTAAAATCTACAGTGTCTCATATATACGAAATGGAGGGGTCACCTGGGGACAACTGATACGCATTACAAGCGAGAAAAAAAATCACCTGATCTTTTTGAAACCATCTTGTTTCTGATGGAGGGAAATTTTCACGACAGATACGTATATTTGCCAGGAAAGTATGTTTCTGACTGGTGACGACGTATGCCTCTAAACTGCTTTTTTAAAAAATATTCTTGGCAGGAAAGCAAGTGTCTTTGGTAGTACAAATGGAAAGAATAAATAGGAAGAGGCAACATTTTTCTTCGAAAGTTTTCATCAGATTCGTTTCGGTGTCAATGTGGTTTTGGTCATCATTTGTTGAGTAGCCCTCAAATATTTCAAGCAAGATGACAAGAGGGGTGGTATCACCGTCAGGTGATTGGTCAGCCAGCCAGTCTTTCTAATAAAAATCCACACGCTGCTTTGTCTCGCACTCCCGTGGGCGTTGGTATGCAAATTGCTGTCTCGTAGCTGTAGTAAATAAGTAGAACCGGTAACCTGCTAGTGATAGGTGTGGCGGGTGATCAGGCAGGAGGAACTCTCTACCAGGTGTTCCTCACAATGATCCTCTTTTTTGTAAGCTGCTTAAACCAGTCGATTTATTTTCACACGCTTATTAAATAGCAATTAGATTTTAACTTCCGCATCTATTTATTAAGTAGTTTCACAGCTAAGACGGCACTAAAGTGTAATGTATTGTTTTATTTTCAAAATCTCTGATATTCAGTATTTTTCGCAATCGTCTCCACTGCACTTTTACTATACGTATGAGTGGTTTATGTGAGTTTGTGCGAAATCTGGGATGCCTTAATTAAAACCTTAAACGAGCAGTTCGAGTACCAACTGAATCAGTTTGTTTAAATCTGGTGATTGCCTTTTCTGTGCGAATCCAGACACCTAACTCCAGTACCTGATTAATTTTTAAAAGCAAATCCACTTTTGCCTAATTCGTCGAACACCAGATCCTTACATTTTCAAACTTGTGCCACGACTGACCCGTTTGAAACACATCGTACCGATTGTTCTAGCCTCCATGCCCACCATTTCCACTATATTCTTTAATCATGATGGCCAACTCTCTGTTTAGTAGATTTGTTCACCCAGCCAAAAGTGCATTCAACTTGGTGTGTGTGCTGCATGCATCTGTCTGTTTTTCTCCATAGGTCATCTTCGCATGAATGTGATGCTGTTGAAGAGAGAGGATACCAATCTTATAAACAAACCTGTGTGTATTCTTACGACGACGTTTATTAAAAACTCATTGGTACGTGCTACTACGGTGGTCTATGGAATTTTAAAACCCTGCGGAGGGCGTCGAGATATTTTTCCTGTCTAGCTTAGGGGGCAACATGGATCAAACCTGACCAGCGAGGGGCGTCTGTTAGAGAAAGGCGAGGCAGTTTGGATATTGGGATCATGCGATTTTGAGAAGCTTGCAAAATGTAACTTCCCTTTCCTTCTAGGTGCCCAAACAAATTGTACTTTTTTGTGAGATTGACACCGCTTTTCAATATTCTACTGAGTCCGTTTTGTTGAAAGTGCTATATAGAGAATTGTAAAAAAAAAATGGGGTCGACTTATTCTCGTTCTTCTTTCCAATTCTTAGGGTGATTTCTTGGCTTAATCACCTTTTTCGGTTCACTTGGCAAAATAGGAATTATAAAACCCAATTAGAGGTTCTTCTCCAAGAAAATTCCACTCCCTTATTACCAGCCGTTATTTGAAAGAGCAAGCTAAAGGAGTTAACATTTAGATGATAGATTTTAACTTCATAATAATTTCCTTTCAGACTTTATAAAAACTGAGATACATTTAGGCTTATTAGGGGGGCTCATCTTTCAACTTCATTGGTGTTTTGTTTTCCTCCTTGTTGTTTTTGTCTTGAGTGATCAACTAATTCAGCGTTTCACAGGTATGAGAGATCAGTGTTTGCCTTCGATTGTAGACCAAAAATCTGTCGCTTTAATGACAAAAATTTCTCAAATTTGTTTTATTCTTGAAAGGCTTTCTGATAAACATTTCCCATGGATAGGCTCTTAAATTGAACTACCTCGATATAAGTGGATTTAATCCGACAAACTTACCCAGTCTTCTAAATGCCATTATTCGAGGGTATGCACAATTCCGTGCTGTATTCACGATTATTTCACTGGCTCTTATGTGCATGTATGTGGAGGAGACTGGGAGCCACACCCTAAGGAAGGTATTTAGATCGAGAAAAACATTTAACTAACCCGCACAAAGGTGCGTTTCACACCTGCGGTTTACGCCAAAAGGCAGGCAGGTTGTGTTCGGTCCGGTGCATGCTTATGCAAGTGCCAATTGGCACAGCCAACGGGGTTGATTTGCAAACAAACACATACACACTACCCGTCTCCCATTCAATCCCCATCATCAAAGCACAATTTCAGCCCTGTTTATATAATAAATGAGTTTTGGTAAGGCTTTACAGTCTCATCATAGGAACCATTTGTCGCAAAGGGGAGAGTTAAGTTGAAAGGAAGTGTTGCTGATATCCTAGAACCACGAGTACCGTTCGTTTTGCATACACTGTCGTTTTCTTTGCAAAACTGTACATTCTACTTTATCTTACAAAGGAAAAGCTTGCAATTTCTTAAAGAGTTTAAGCCTACTTTATAACCCGGTAGACTTACATTCTGAAGTTACATGGACATATACTGGTGAATAACTAAATATTGTTTGTAGTAGCCCATTTTCCAGCATATATGACTGAAGTAATAATTGCAGTTGAACAAAGTTTGGAGGTATTTTGCGTATTTCGCATAAGAGGTGGCCGTTTAGTCACAAAAACGCAGTCAAAACGAAGGAGGTAAAATAAAACAGCTTCACCAAAGGTAACATGAAATACTTGATGTGAATTTGCAACTTTAATTTGTTCTTCTAAGCACGGAACATAAGCCATGCGCTCTTTCTGTTTTGTGCTATGCATTTGAAAGTCTTTTTTAAAAAGAGTAGATTCCTTCGTGATCCAAAACCCCTTGCATATGTATTGAAGTTGCTATTACTTTATGTAGAGTTACTGTTTTGAAAGGTTTACATCATCCTTAATGGCCAGCGTCATTTCGAGTCTTTTTTCTGATGTTACTCGTATCAAACGCCCTCTGTATTTTAAGATTTTTGTAAAAATATTAAAGTGTAAACCCTACGCATTAGAAATATAACCCGGCCCAATAAACGCTTCAGAATATATTCATTTCAGGTTCATGATTTAATGCGATGTTTACTTATGTCAAAATTTTTTTAAAAAAAACCTTTCTCCAAAGTACGATTTAGACATCTGGTGGAATTAGTTATTAAATGGAGTCTATACATTGTGCTGGCCTATTTTGTTGGTTTTTTTAGTGTAGCTAGTAAATTCAACTAATTATCCCACATGTTAGTCTGACATTGTGTTTTTACCTTAATAGAACTAATGTAAGCAAAGGTTTAGACATGTGTGGATCTTCAGAAAAGCTGTCTCCCTCATATTTGAAAAGCTTATTCAAATAGCACCAGGGAATTGAATGTGTTTGTGGGTTTCGATGCGACTCCTTTCAACGTCTAGGGTTAACGTTTATGGTCTCATCGTGAAATACACGCTAATGCTTATACACACGGTGGATGCGATCCAAACCTGTCTATCCCACGAATGAAGTTGTGCTCGATTCGAAAACTGCAGAAACTAGCTTTTTGTCGTGATTTTTGCGTATCATCTGGAGAAGATGTGGTAGCGGGACGCACTGTCCAGAATCGAATGGTTTATCTTTGTACGTTGATTCCGGTGATGATGTATCACGCTCAGGAAGCCTCCCTGTCCTGCGGCCAACATTGGAACAGATCAATCTTGAATAAAAGTCACCTATGGGTTCTTGCAAAGGAAAAGGGAAACGTTGGTATCATACATAGTAAACGTCAGTGACAAATCTTCTAGTGGTGAGTAGAAAGCTCTTTTAATCTGGGAGTAGTTAGTAATGCATTAGTGTAATTACTTGAGTTAACATAAGGGGCAAGAATTTGAACAAATTAGTTAGGAGATATATTACGCGCAATGCTTTATCATTCCCAGACGATTAGCAATGGTAGTTCAAACAGTTAACAAAGGCGTAGTTGATTTTGAGGACTTCTTATTGTGCGTTGCTTTCCATCCCATCGCCTGTAACGGCTAGCAGTCGTGTGAATTTCATTGGCTTTACTTTTTCCCTATATATGCGAGACGGCAGTTTGCATCCATATCCATCCAGGAAGGCCTCATGTTGCGTGAAACAAAGTGTGCTTTGTTGTTTTTTTCTGAGGCCAAAACTCACTGCCTGTGGCTGGCTGACCGAACGGTTGACTGTTATAATCCTCGCACTAGCAGCTGGTTTGACACCTCTGGCGGAGGCCATTCAACAAACCCCGAGCACAAAACCTAACACCAACGCAAATTAATGCGAATTTGAGTCGATAAGTCCTACTTTTGCCGCCAGCATCAATTATTACGGTTTCATACTTTAAGGTGTTACCTTTTGAGCCGTAAAGGGGAGTCGCTTTCTCCATTAGCATATTTTAGCAAAAGGTGGTCCTTCAGTTAATTAACTAGGTACGATGTAACAAAATGGCAGGGAGTTTGTATTGCAAATAAAAAAACAAGCCCGAGTTACGGGAAATGGCTTTCTTTTTGTAAAAAGTATTAGTTTTCAACGTCAACACCGTTCCCCTTTCAAAGTTCTCTTTTGCTGTGATCAGGGCTCTTCACAGATGATAATATAACGTTACCTTTCGTCATCTCATTTTTATTGCATGTCAATCGCCTCAGAATGACCGCTTCAGTTCATGTGTTGAAACCTTTAATCGCGTGTTTTAGATCTTATTGGCTAATGCCGCCCCTACAGAATGTGTGGGGCAGTACCGTAATTTGAGGTTTTAACAAATCCTTTATTAAATATAGCAGATGGGTAGACTTTTTGTGAACACATTTAAACCTTCACATCAGAAGTAGGCTTGGTGCAGTTTTCTTAAAGAGCAGAGAATGTTAAACCAGGTTTTCTTATTATTTTGATTGGAATTCCTTTTTTTTGGTTCGCATTATATATGTATGCTCGATAAGCAAATTGGTGGTTTGCAAGAAATTTCTGGATTTTTTTACCATTTCACCGTGTGAATTCATTCTATTCTCTTTATTTTATTTGATGCAACTGAAACTGCGGAAAACTAGTTATTTTAAAAAGCAAAATTTGTTCAAACCAGACTTCGTATCGAGCTACTGCTGACCGCGGTGCTATACATAAATTGCAATCTTGGTTTTCTCGGAATGGGTGTCCGTAGCCTTAATCCTGGCACATAAACACGACAAAATAGGTCTGGTAGCTAGGTGTGTTTTGTGTCAGTGATTTCTCGTAAATGGATGCCATCACCTGTATAAACAAAGACAGGTCACGCGTCTACACACCCATGCTCCGTATCTTGTTTAAGCCAAGTAGGGTCATTAGTACTGTAGCACCAAATTAGGTCTACCCCACCTTAACAACCAATTTATTGTTTCCTGCTCCCTCTGTAGCCGACGAAGGCCGTCTGCGACACCCTTCAGCAACACCGTCTTCCTAATCTCAGTGAATCGTCACAATACAACTACCAATCGTCCAGGCCTGGTAGGTCTTTCATCATCATCATCATTACTGCCGAACAGTTTTACAGTTGCGATCGCGAATCTAAGTGATTTTTCCTATGAATTTACCTCGAATCACAAAACATCCGTTTCGAGCAGAAATCACTAGACACTGAAGAAAACTCGAAAGTGACGTTTTTGCCTCCATTTCCACGGCCCTAGTAATGTAAAGTAAAGCACTGCTAAGTTGTGATTTTCCAACTGCCCATTTGTTATCAATTTTTTTAAAAAATCTTTGGCTCTTTTAATTTAGAACATATGTGTGGTTTTCTGTAAATTCTAGTTCTACGGTTCCTGGATCTTCATGGAGTAATCGTGAAACGTGATTATGTGAATAGTTTGCAGCAATTTATGTTAGGTTGATGAGATTCTGCTGTTTTAGCCTTATTTTGTGTGTAAATTGATTAATAGTTCTATGCCCTTACCAGACTGTTGGTAAGAAATTTTGCATTTTTCTATAACATGGTTAGCTACCAGCCTCGCACACATATAAAGCACCCATTCCCTTATCTGTACCTTACGCCATACGTGACTTTTGACTTCTACTCTTTATCAATTTATGGTAATGGTCTGCACCAAATTATGGCACAGACTAATCAGTTGAGTTTAATACAATGCTGTAGGTGTGAAGTATGTTTAATCTGAGATAAATTATATTTTTTTGGTAGCTTTGTCATACTAGGATAGTAAAACATCTGCATCGTGGTAGTCGGTTTTTTCTCGTGAAAGACCCTGGTAGCGACATGTTAAAACCCTATGAACAGGAATGATTCGGGCAAGACCGGATCGTTGATGATGTAATTTGCTACGAAACGCTTTTAGTCTCCCCTGAAGTCGTAAAAAGCCTGAAGGCCATGCCGCCTAGTGGAAGGGCGACTGCATACGCAAAATGCCAGTTTTCTATTAACACCAGAAGACAGTAATTTTGATACAGTATATAAAATTCCGATTTGAATTTAAGAAGCTTTCCTCGAAAAGTAGTGATGATTTCAAAAATAATATCTAACATCCTCGTTTTTCGTTTACATAGTTTACCAGAACCTTTTTTTTTCTGTTTTCTGATTGGCTCTTGTGTACCATGAGACCGTCGTTGATCGATTCCCCAAGAAGCTTTAACAGAAAAATTGTTATCAATGCGTCCTTCCACTTCGGAGCTCATACTATTTGTGCTTTGAGGCGCTTCCCCGACGTCAGGGTTTGTTTAGTTTTGTTTGCTTCAACCAGTATCCGTATTTGTGGCATAGAATTTGTTCATTGTCCATCTAGTCACCCATTTCCTTTCATTGATACCTTGGTCTCCACTTGCAAACAGTACCAACTCAGCTTAAGTTGTACTCAATCTATTTCAGCCACTTTTGGTGGTTGGAACACTTTCCGGTCGTCTCGAACAATTGTGAATCAGTCCACCGTCAATTTCAGTTTAGCATCAAAAGTTGTCTTTATAAAAAAAAATTAATAGTTTTTTTAGACAGAAGCTATCGTTTTTAGCTAATTTACGTAATCCATCCGTTCTTGTAAATTTTCTAGAAGGAAGTTTGGTTCTTCATTATTCCCCTACTCCGACCTTACTCTCCTTACAGTTGTACTTTCCGTTGTAGTTTCTTTAAAATCGGACCATAAAATACCTTTTGAACGATTGTCGGATTCAGGGACACCTTTTTTTTCGAGGAAACCTCTTACCTTCTTACTGTCTAAAATACGCTAACGCGGAGCTTCCGAACTCCCCTCTGTGTTTTAGCGTATTTCCAGTGTCATTTGCGTTCTTAACTTCACCTTAAATTAGTACTAAGTTATCAATATTCGTGTAATCATCAAGCATCGTCCATTCCGTCATGTGTAGGGCCACCCTTTTCCACCCTCGTGTTGCATTCGTCACATTCCCTCCTCTGTGCCCATCCATTATTAAGTTCTGTACCTGAGTTTTGATATCAAGGGTGCCCTTTTATTTGAAAATATTTTGAATATTAGGCAGGGTTAAGTCATCCACAAGAAAAATAGAAGAGCCTGCAATTCATCCCTCCCTTTACTAAACCGACTTCTTTCCCTTTTTCGGCAGAATTTTTATTGTAATGGAACAGCTCTTTAAAGTCAATCTTTATTATTCTATTTTAGGAATTAATTTTTGTCTATGAGATGCTTGTCATTCCAGTAGCAAACGGGCTGCAGACGTTTTCATTATATCTTAGCATTCACCTGCAGTTAAGTATTTTTACTTTCCTGATTGTAATCTGCATGTAGAGGGACTTTATTTCTTCGTTTTGAAGACCCTACACACTCATTATTAGGTTCTACTTCCATATTCCAATTTTATCTAAGATTTTTATTATCTTTTCATGTGGAGTAGTTTTGGTACAGATCAATTTGATCTGCAATTTGTGTGAAACACTTTGCAAAATTAAATTTTCTCCCGCTTGTTTCAGTGCATAACCGATTTTCCAGTGCCGAACGCATGCCCCCCTCCATCATGCCCCGCTCCACCACCACCACCACCTCCCCCTCCTTCTTCCGCAGCTGCTACTCCCCAAGCACCACGGGTCCTTGCTTCCTACACTGCTCCTCGCGGTGCTGACTCGCAGAAACTCATTTCCCATTTCCGCCGCAGTCGCAGCCAATACCATCCGAACCCACCACCCTACCGTCGTCCCCTGCCACCTCCTACCGAATCCACCAAGCTCTGTGGAGGAAGCATCTCTTCCGCTCCGGAGCTCTACACTATCTGCCCTCTCCCCCCGACTGTCAACGAGCCCTCGGACTTTGGAGAGGAGGATGCGTCCGCCGTGAAGCCGCCTTCAGCCACCACAGTACTGGGAATCTCGGAAGTCTTAAAAGAACCTGAAGAGCAGGATGAAGTGTTACTTGACGAGGGAAACGAGAATGAGGACACTGACTTCGATAGCTATGTTGTCACCGGTACTGAAGGGGAAGAGGGTGGTGCCGGCGATGAGGACGATGATGAGGACATCAAATCTGCCTTCTTGGTTACCCCCCGTCAATCGTCCTCTGCGGAACAGGGAGAAGCTTCCACCACTGCGTGCCTTCATCTTTCGAGCACGGAGCAACGTAGGCGACTGAGTATGCAGTCAAGCTTGAAGATATTGCAGGAGCTCGTCCTGCAAAACCAGGAGAAGAGACTGGGAGGGGAGAGGAAGGTGACCAGTGGTCATCAAACTTTGCAGCAACAGCATAACCACCACGTTCATCACCAGAAGACCTCAAAAGCGGCGGTTTTGAGGGATGGTGCGGAGTTGATTCGATCTCAGAGGGCGATTCGTGATCAGTTGGATGCGGAGATTAATCGTCTTAGGGCGGAGCTGGATAGTCTCCAGGAGTCAGTTAAGTGAGTTGAGAACGTTTACAAATGTCCGACCTCTCATACTTTAATAGGAAGATGGGAGGTGAACTGAGTGTGTCATGTCAGCTGTGTAGGACAACGATGAAACTTGTTTTAAAGTCAATGTAGTGCAGATTTTCGTGCGCATTCTTCAAGCCTTTTAAAGAATATCCATGTCGTTTACGCCTATTGGATTACTCTCATTCTAATCTAGATGGATATCACCACAAAGTAATTTTAAAGCATTTTACCGCGAATTTCCGCTGCAGCTCGTAGGGCAGAAGGCATTAACCTGTTTCTTTCGAATTAATTGTGTGAGGAAAGGAACACTACATGGATTTCATTCTTCTATTTAAGGTTTAATCGGAAGTTACTTGGTCAAGAATGCAATTCAGCTTCAGTTCTACATCCCTTTCATTTTCCATTTTAATTCCAGTCATCTTCGTCACTAGTATGTTTTTCACCAAAACGCTGAGCTTTTTGATGTGTCGGATTGTTGTTTTTTTTTCTAATCGGCTTTTAACGTCTTAGTGTCGTATTTTATGACTAACGAAGCGAAATCACATGTGCCAACGGAATCTCACCCGGATACTGCAAATCTTTGATTACGCAAACGACTCCTGACGTTAAACTCTATATTCAATTACTTATTTTGTTCAGAAAACCAATTACCTTTCCGTAGTTTAGAATGACCTCAGCAAACTTATTTTTTATTCAGAATTCGGTATCTTGACTCGAATTTAAGCTCAGTAAACGAGTTTTACGTTTTTTGCTCCGTTAGCTATTTTGGAATGCATTTATGTGTCCTTGGCGCTTGTTGCTAATGTCTTATTTTGCGGTTTTACCTTAACATTTTATTAAAAAGTTGTTTGACCATAACCATATCATTTGTGTTTGGTTTGAGTTAGCGTTTAAATTAGGGTTACACCAAGGACCCTGCAAAAAAGTCATTGTTCTCTGAACACTTTCCCTATCATTTTAATGATAGTTTTAACATCCGTCTTGATTATAGGTTGAAAAGTTACTCTCAAGGATGAGCAATCGGTTCATAATACGCCGTTGTTTTTCTAATGCATGTCAGTTATATAGTCTTCCATGAATTTTGCAATTATACGGAAGCATGAACCCTATTATTTGATGCTAGTCCAGTGTTCGGTAGTCGGTTCATATTTCACAATCAATTCTTGTTTGAGTGACCTATTGTATTTGTCATTCTACCTTCTCAAACCAATAAAAGATAGCTGTGGCGCTCCGAGACTTCCGGAAGTGATGAGGGCCCGAAGACCATTCCGCCCAGCCGAAGTGCGAAGGCGGAGCTCTAAGTGCCCGCACAACCAGAATAAAGACTTAGACGAATAATCAAAGTATTACATAGTCCCTATCCTCTTTTGAGCGTCGTCCCCGACGCTCCCCTTGGTCAGCCTCCCGCATTAGCTATCACAACGCAGTCGGTGCTGTAAGGTAATTTACTCACGAGTCAACCGCACCACTCATCGAGTTTGCGTGCAGCAGAGAAGATATTGAATTGCAACGACGCTGATGCCTCTTGGCAATTTTACTGGATCTGAAGTTTTGTCTTGTTTGGGAACTCTGTTGGCGGAAGGGGAAACGTTCGTCAATAGTCGTAAGAACACTGGCCTGAAAGCAGAGTCACTTAATAAGGGACAGCATTTAATATAGTTTTGTGGGGATACAGTTTCGCACTTGTTCCTTCTCGCCACATTGCTCTAACTTCAGTGCTACTCAGCCATCTCTTTTTAAGTTCAGTCTATCTAGTACAGAGGTGGGGGATGTATTGCGGGTTTATTTCTTTGCATCTTCAAAGAGATACCATTGGCAGCTCAGCGAACCTTTCTAGATGGTTCACAGCTAGTGTTGCTCCAGTTATTAGCATTCCTGCAGAACATGGGATTGGGGTAGTTGCCGAAGGTAAACGTCATTTTCAGTCCTTCTGTTGGGAGTCGTCACCGACTCTTCCATCCGCAGCATACACCCTTCCTTCGTCACGTTAAGAGTTGGCATTCAGGATTAAAATACAGGATCGGTATTCTTTAGTATTGGATTCGCTTTTCCGTCCCGCCAGTGTGGTTCCCGAAGTCTTCCGGAGGGACTGGGCGGCTACTAATATAGCCCGGAGGCCATACCGCCCAGCGGAAGTACGAAGGCAAAGCCTTAAGTGTCACTAAAACCGAAGCGTACAGTTAAACAAATAATCGAAGCATTACCAAGCATTAATTTTCCATATCAGGTGCAACTTTTGAAGTTTTAAACTTTGAAAATTCGTTGGTAGGTATACGATATTCAAAGACCAGTTCACAACTTAACTGGTAACTTCCAAAGCGTCTGATTCCTTCAAGTTAAACACATCCTGACGGAATTCGCACCGAATGAAAACGGTCTGATGTTTAGCATTCCCTCCAGACAACAACGGATACTATCGTGCTAATCTGCGTCGGTTGAAACTAGGATGCGGTGTTCTCTTGTGTGTGTCTATAATTCCTTTATTTCGTTTCGCACCCCTTTGTTTAATTATAGATTGTGGAGACTAACCGTGTCAACTCCCTTACAAATAATTTACCACAGTACATGCGTTCATACCCCATTCACGATTTATTTTTGTCGTCGAGCCAGAGAGCGGTTTATATGCTTAGTCTGACATGCTTGTGCCACCGTGGAATTGGTGTAAACAAGATATCATGAAGCCAGTTTATCAATTCGTTCATGGTCATCTTCAGTCGTTAAAATGAAAACGATATAAAATGGAGGAATGATATCACTTCATTATCAACTTAGTGCCCAGGTTACCTCTGGATATGTTTAGACAAAGATGTGAAGGAATGGCTGTATTTCTAGAGCGCCACAGAGATGAGGGGCTGGTAGCACAGATGGCCAAATCAAGGGAGACTGGAATTAGTATTCTGCTATTTCAACAAAAGTAGTTATCCCAGAAACAGTCGTTTAAAGGGCTTTCAACGCAACAATATGGGAAATTTAGGATAAAATAGTTTTTTTTTTAACATTTAGGTGCACGACGGAAACGAAGCGACTCTGTTGTAGCGCTTGAGTTGTCCTTGAACCTGTCCTATGGTTTATCATCGACTTATGCAGGCCAAAAGCCTCATGAACAAGGCTTTATATGACTGCCATTGGGATTGATAATGCCCCTGTGGTAGCACATATCATCAAAATAAAGAACTTTTTGCTATATCTGGTTTCATGCGAAGTCGGATGTTTTTGGAAGCCGGCTCGTAGAAGGGTTGAATGGTCTCGCATGATAGCACATTAGCACTACGGATCGATGCATGATTGAATGAAAGCTACCGTGATTTAACCTGTAAGATACCCTCAAAAGTGTTATTAGACATGCATGTCTAGCGGAAGCGTGGTTATGCGCGAAACAGTTGAAGCTCAGGTGGGACGGCCAAAGCCCTCCGGCCATGGCTACAATACCGTTTCTTGCCTCCTCTCGTTTCAGCGCATGTTGCGACAAGCTGCCCACGTCGGGGGCCATGTCCAAGCAGCAGGTGAAGAGCATGAAGAATGTGGCACGCGTCTGGTTCCGTAATTTTGTGGCCGCAGCGACAGAGGCCAACTGGAAGTTCTACATTTTCAGCCTCATCTTCACAGAGGTCTTCGAAACCTACTGTGAGAAGGTCTGCTGCTCAGCTTCCCGCGAAGTCCTTCGACGGTCCACGATCAGCTGGTTGGAGGATCACTGCGATTTGCCACAGCTACGAAAGCGTAAGTCAACTCACTCCTATTCTTCTCTATCTAATTATCTGGAAACAGGCGTTTCGTACTACATAGTTTTGGCTCAATCAGCAACGAATTTATCCTGCGTGGGTTGTGGATCTTCCTTGAGATGCTTGAGGATTCTGTGTGAGAAGTCTCTCATGGGCATTAGGCCGTCATTTATTAAAACAAGATCATTTTGGAGAAGCTTTACAAACACGTTGACTGTGAAGTATCTGATGCATGAATACCAAATGAATCCTAGTGGATCGTGGTTGGACCCCTATCTAGTAAAACCCTCGTATAAGATGTAGAATGCTTGAATAAAAATTCATTCTTGTAATCGATGCATTATTTTCTAGATTAAGGATAGGAATATTAAGTAGTGTGAATGTGTGCCTTTTTCACCTATTTCATGGTGAATTTGCTTTCTTCAGCAATAAAGCGTCCTGGAAAGTGCTAGAAGGTACTTTGGGATACGGTGAAAATAACACTTTCTGGACTATTGCACTCGGGTGTGTATCGGAAGAAGGATGTTTTGTAGCAATTTCCACACTCAGTCAACCAGCTCGGATTTCCAACTACCAGTTAATTTCTAATTAAGTCGACCCAAAACTATTTCGTGAAGTATTCATAGGTGATTGCAAGATTTAGGGGTAATAACTATTTACTGTTAATAGTACGATTTAGTTAAATATGATTTTGAACGGCCTTATGAACCTAGTAGGCTTAGACGTATTTTACAGCAATATTCGCTTCGCATGTCATAAATCGGCCCTGGGAATCTTGAAATTAGATAATAATAATTGTTTTCCTTTGAAGCGGGCATGCAGTGTGTGAATTGGAGCCAAAGTATGCTGAATTGTAATTGAGTAGTACGGACATAAGTAGGTGTAAAATTCATGTTGAGTTGCTCCTCTTAACTCGTAAATCCTACTCGAAAAGTTTTGCAAGTTTGATCAAAATGGGTTTCCTCGAAACCTTAGGCTGTCGTTCATTAAAAATGTTGCTTGTTAGAAAAAAAATCAAGTTAGGCAATAGATGAGCCTGCCATCCGTCTAATATTTTGCCAGCAAGTGCTAGCGGTGTTTCATGGAGCATTTGTACACCAATTCGAAACGATGAAAGCTAAGAGTACGTTTTTGGTTATAGGTATTTGAAAGTTGTATTAACGTTTGTACAGGCACCACTTAAGGGGATGATAATTTCGAGTAAGGTTATACGTGCGGGCATTGGTGTTCCCCTGTTCGTAGTGCCTTCATGTTCCTTTATTTTAGGCGTCAGTGTTGTCGTATCTATGCAAGTGACAAGGTTACCTAAGTATGCTTTTATTCATTATAATACATCGAATTACACTTTGTTTCTGCACTAAATGTAGGTAAATTACGATATTAGCATCGAAAATGCATATTAAATAGCAATGACTACAAAAAGTTTGGAGAACATACCTGCAATTCCTTGCGTTGAATGATCAGCCGCAGTAGTGATTGATCGGTTGTAACTGTCTAGAAGGACGTTCCATTCGCATATCTTTTGGTAGTCTTCGTTGTCAACTTTCGTCTTATCTGGTAATTCGATGATTTAGGGTCCCGTAAATGGTGCAGTGTGAGCTGATTGGTTTGTCACATTCACCAAATGGTCATCCCGAGCCTCAAGTAGGCGTTTTCCCACTAAGCTTGGGTTATCAAGACTGTTCGGTCTTTTTTCTCCACCACTTATGATTATGATTAAAACCTGATGATGTAACGAAGGATTTACAGGGCAAAACAAGTGGTATCTATATCATGTGGTTGAAATACTATTCTTGTTTGCCAACCAGAAGCTAGTTTAGTATGGTTCTCCTCCTTTTAACTCAGCCTTCTTTTTTATGATTAATCCTCTTCCATTGATAATTGCTCCAGTAATGGCTGTTTTGACTATTTTTGGTGCCTCTTAATGCTCCCATCACTAGACTTCATTGTGTCAATGCAAAACACTCAGATTGCATTTTGTGTTTCTGGTAGACCGTTCGAAAGGAATCCGTGTTGCGCAACTCCATTCCAAGCCTATAAGGTCGTCAATATATACCCTATTTCAACCAAATTTTACTCCATCATACCAGCATTGTTTTGTCTGTTAATGGACGCTAACTTGATTGGTCAACTGTCAAAAATGTATTTCCTTGTTTTGTCACTTGTATCAATGTTGCATTTTGGGAGCTGGGGCAAAATGTGGGAAGCTTTCGGTCTTAGACATAAAGTCACTTCATAGGGCAGGACTTTGGTACCCGAAACGATAGCGACGGTGCATTTGATGTTGCTTCCTTATTACTGTGGAGAAAGCATTGTACAGGAATCCCTAGTAGAAGTGTTCCAGGTGACCCTTTCCTGACTTTCAGTTGTTATGCAAGCGCTCTGCAGCTTGAGCACAACAACCAACGTGCTGCAACAGCCCAACCTTCTCCCCCAACAGGCACGCGAAGCAGCCTCTCGTTTGGCTTTCCAATCATCCCCACCACCGTCTTCGCTATCCTTCTCCACCGCCACCACAACTTCCAGGTCCTCCACCTCTCCCTCTTCGGTACCGCATTTCTCCCCACCCCTTCCCAACCTTTCTCAGCCTGCCTCTTCCTCCTCAACTTCCACTACCACCACCTTTCTGCCACATCTCTAGCAGGGCGCTACTTACTACTTTTGATAATCTACTCTCCATTGCTCTTTTGTCCGTCTCTACGTTTCTTTGTACATTTGCCCCGCTTTTTTATGAATGATGGTGCTATTGATTTCTTGCCATGTAACTCACCACACCGAGGTAATGAACCGAGCCGAATCGTGTTGTTATTTTTACTGCCTGTCTCCATTTCCCATTCACCCACACAAACATTACATATTTCTTTCAACGCATACCGAGTACGTAATATTTGAAGAGCCTGAGAGGCAGCAGTGTGTGTTACTAAAAGCGCTTCTTTTATCAGCCCCACTCATTCTAATGTCTTTGGTTTTACTTCGCCTATTTTCTGAAATCAACCTGATCACAGTGGGGCCATCTGGTTATTAAAGCGTGTCTTACCAATGCCATACATGCGGCATCCCGAGTTCTTACCTGGGCTTCCATTTTATTTAAAAAAGATTAGAAAAACTATGAAGTTATTAGTCGCCATTACTAGAATATTGAAACATCTGGGTTAGGGTGATTGGCTTCTTCTAAAATTCTTCAGCAAACACATTAACCTTTTTGGGTTATTTGGAGGCAGTAGCGATGGCTTACACAGTGTTCTGGGTGTTTGGTCGCTGACGCAGGTTCGGCCGTGGTACAGACCATTTACAGCTCTCCCTTGAAGTTGACGCTAGGCCAGCTTGCTAGGTGGAATAAGTAGTCTTCTAATTATGTTTAACCACAGGAAACTGTCGGAACGTTCTGGAGTAGTGTCCAGCCAGCAAAGTTGGGGATTTATTCATTCGCGATGAATCCGTTTGCACCTACTATCAACACGGTGCCTTGGGTGCACGATCTTTGCGCATTGAACCCGTTTTACTATCGATGTACAGTACCGCGGGTGGAATTCATGTCGCCACTTTGTGGGCCAAATCGCAGGAGACTGGAAGGCTCCGAGGTCAGCAACGCAGCTTAGACGGAAATCAGCCTGCCAAGAATGCACAAAATAAAAGCGGGGATGCTGACAACTTCACATTCAATTTTGAGCAGTCGATTTAGACAGTGGGTTTGAGGACTAGAAGAATCAAATTATGGACACCAGCAACCGATCTAATTTCCAAGTAGTTTCTCTTAGAGTAAACAAATTGTGATGGGTCGCTGGACTTGCAGCATGCCCTGATTTGCCAAAACAGGACCACTTGATAAGCATTTTTCCAAACGCAATTTTAAAATCAAGAATTTGTAAAAAAATAATCCTTTGCGTACAAGCGGTACAACCTGTCCACACAGCTACGTTCGTGTAAAGGCGTCTCTCAATTTCGAAAATATCTTCGTGCCCATGTCTTCATCCTGAAAAACAAAACTTGATAAATACCTCTCAGCATTCTTCAGTGAGTATTTGTTATTCGAATTTTCCGTCACCTGAAGTGTAAACGTGACCCGTAGGAGAATGTCATTCTGTTCGCCTTTCTTTGTGGGAGGTGATTCAAAATCAATGAAAATTCGCTTGAAGAGAGCCAGCCCCGAATCCTCGGTATCTATTTTCTCCTTCGGCACAAGTCTAACAGCCGAACGTAGATTAATCAAAAGCCAAAAAGGTATGACCTACACAAGACACAGTGTCATAGCGCGCTTTAAAAGTGTCTCAATCGGTTCTGTTGAAGCAAACGCGTGCACAGACGTGAACAGCACCGCATGTTCCTTCAGACCGACACTAGCCAATGCTGCCTCCCGACTCATTAGGATCCCTCGTGACTAAAAATAACAAAAATTCGTAATTGTTGAAAGACCATCATACAAACCTCATCAGCCCTCACGACAACACCAGCCTTGAAAAGAGACTGCTTATCTTTTGCCTTGCGTAAAATGGAATTTTCACCTAAAATGTAGCACATCAACACCAACCCAATGGCAGCTCACTGATGGTTTTCTTGAGCAAATCCACCGACGCGACCACTTCGAAGCGTGGCCGTGTTGGTATAAGAGCTATTTCCCCGTTGGCTGGCATGGAACACTCTAGCCCCGCCTCACATTCAATGCGACTTTTGAGGAATTCCATCTTGGAGGCTTCCCCATGCACCAGGAGGACGTGACCGGGACGACACTGCGAGATGAGCTGCATTATTCCACGAGCGTCGGCATGAGCAGAAAAAGAGAGATACTCCACACGCATACACACTTCTAGTATCTGCTTATCAAATTCTAGTCGTTTCACTCCATTTAGGATCTAAAAAAATCGCATCAGATCAAGAGACCGATCCACCTTGTAGCCAACAGTGCCCGAGACGCAGTAACCGGGAATAATGACCATATTCTTAGGATCTGGAGCCCACTTTCGGAATATGTGCAAGGATTGACCGGCGTGAAGCATACCCGGAGTTGCAAAAACCACCATTGGACCTGGTTGATCCACAGCTTCTGGAGTTAGATGCTGAATATTGTGTCACAAGCAATGATCGCACAAGGTATCCTACCTTGACGTGCTTAAAGTCAAACATGTTGCGCTCCACAAAGGTCTCCTTAATTTTCTGACTTGTCCATGAGATGAATAACTTGTAAAACTCCGTCGCCTTTTCAGCCATTCCGGCAGAAAAGAAGATGGGGAATGAGAGGTTCATTCGTTCCCAGTAGGTTTCGAGAAGGATGCAGAGTTCCTGCGCTCTGCCTAGAGCGAAAACCGGAATGAGAACTTTTCCACCAGCATCAAGTCGTGAGTGAACCTTTTCGAGAAATTCGCGCTCCCTGGCACGCTTAGAATCGCGGATGGTAGTGGCATAGGTGGTCTCCGTTATCAATAAATCGGGTCGACATCTTGGAACCCATGCGGCACCCAAATGCCGATCCGGAGTCATGTTATAGTCACCCTGGTAGCTAAATTAGTTGATTTCTAACTTACTGTGTACAATAAAGACCTATCGCCCACCTTGATATGAAAAATTGCAGCACCCAGCACGTGACCTGCGTAGAAGGCCTGAATCTCAATCTCGTCGTCGACTCTTACAGCTTGATGGAGGTAAACGCACTTCACCTTCCTCATGCAGCGATGGATCATTTCAGCAGTAAAAAAATTTTGTTCACCTCGTCTTTCAACACTGATACGACGGTAATCATCCTAGGGCGGGCAAGTCCTGAGAAGAGAAAAGCTTACCAGTAAAATCGGACAGATGGCTTTAGTAGGATGTGTCATATAAATCGGGCCATTGTAACCAACCATTTCCGTCATATAAGGCAAAGCACCACAATGGTCAAGATGAAAGTGACTGGAAGTTGCATTATACTAACACTAAGTTACCTTATAATGACACAGTTAATGTACTCAGTCAGGTCATGTTTTTGCACAATAAAAGAAAAATCAGGGAAGCGACGCTTAAGAATGAAACTAAACATTAAGTGGCACAAACTTCATCGTTATAACCCATATGCATTCCACAATCAAGCATTATATTTTTACCACCGAGAGAAACCAAGATACAGCTTCGGCCTACATCCTGACCGGCACCTTTACACGTCACATAATGACACTTTGTCTTACCGAGGGGGATCACTCTTATATCTGTCATAATGGTAGTTTGTTACCCAGACTGCCAGTGACCCAGACAATTCTATTGACTAACGCTCTTGAATTCTACCCGGACTTTCACAAATTGCGCCGTTTCTTTTTGCGTTTCTATTGGTCAACGCTTATCAGTTAGTCTATATATCCACAACGTGAAAAATTATTAAATTGATTATCAATTTTCAAGAAGTGTCACTTTCCGGAATTCAGCGTACATTTAATGCAAACATTAAATGTGTTTTTTTGTGGCGCCACAGCAAAGTTTGCAGTTCTCACACTAGAATTAGGATCAAAACCGATGTTTTTCGTGTACTTTTAGGACATATGGTTTCTTTGTAAAAAAGCATTTTATCGTGCATAGATTTTGCTGGGACGGCTGTTAAAAGTGCAGTTTTATGGTAGGCCTTCCTGCATTATGTAAATCCGAAATGAAAACAATGACAGCTATCTATCCTACTATTTTTACCCAAACATTAGGATCTGATGTATTTTACGCACGCAAATGATACATTTTAGTTGCGTTTGGAGGTTATGCACTCTAAATTGTTATTAATGAGTCTTCTTCCTTATACTCTTTTCCACTTCAATGTGGCCATTGCCACTGTCAAGGGCCGAACTATTTCTTTATTTATCACTGACGTGGCATTTGCGTTTCACAAATTCTAGTTATTTAGAGGTCACATTTCCCACATTTTCGGTCGCCGACACCAAAAGGCAGGTTTTATTAAAAAGGATTATTTTAATTAACGCAGATGAACAAGTTTGACATAGCTTTATTTACCCAAATCTGTAATAGTATACCGCATTAGATCCACCTTATGCTTCGCGAAATTTTATTGTGTCGTTCTTTGAGCTTACCATAAAAATAACCCTACTTATACTTTATTGGTAACGCCAGTGAACCCTCAATTGTTGTATCTGGTGTTTTTATCTAGGTAGTCCTTAGTGTCAACGCGAGTCTTTTTT
Source organism: Echinococcus granulosus (assembly GCF_000524195.1). Classification (NCBI taxonomy): domain Eukaryota; kingdom Metazoa; phylum Platyhelminthes; class Cestoda; order Cyclophyllidea; family Taeniidae; genus Echinococcus; species Echinococcus granulosus. The sequence goes on along the minus strand of NW_020170392.1, from coordinate 1,378,448 downwards.
TTGCATCTGTACTACTTTTCCCCATATGTTTTTGTTTGTAGCTGCATTTGATAAATAAATGGGTATTTTGTAGTAATCAAAAAGTGTTTTCATCGGAACGCAAGCATAAACAGTGCATCACCACAATATTCTTTGGTGCACCTGATGGTGACTTATTTCGCCATGATGAATTGCATTTTGTGCGTACGTAGCATACCCACTTCACTTACTAGTGCGTCGATTTAGCGGAGAGTTTACGTTACCAATTCCATGGGGTTCTAATTTACCTTAGAGACTGTTTGGTATTAGTCTGTACAGATCGTGACTCGCCATCGTAGTGGCTATGTACGCAAAGCAGCATTTTTAAGCTCTCCAATTTTCCAGTTTTGTCTCCAGATCTTTTATGACTATAATAATCGGAAAGGTGTTAACAAATTGTACTTTAATCAACCTGAACATCTATTTCAAAATCTAGAAAGAGATGGCTTCAAATTAAGGAAGGAAATTAGCAACTGGTTTTTTGTTTCATATTTCTTATTTTTCAAAAGCACATGATTTCTAGAGTTTATGGAAAGGATTCAGTTTTTGTTTTATTACATGTTGACAAGTCGACGTCGAGGTTCAATGTGCCGCAACAGTCCTTGACTGTTTTGATTGAGTCGGTTTAAGGAAAACTTTCATCTGTTGGCATTATTTTTAGAGTCATTTTACCTATGTCTATTCATAATCATTTGCCATCACAAAAGTACTGCTGGCGCCATAGAAAAAGGCTCCCTTTGAGTACTAGGCTTCTAGCTAGCTTCCTGCTCCATTTAAGGCAAAAAAGTCAAGAAGCTCAATTTGCAAAAATCTGCAAAAATGACCTCAGTCGAGAGAGGTTGCTCAAGCACTCAATGGGAGGTGTGTGCATAGTATGGTAAACGTTCAATACCATGTGCAACACTTCAAAAGACAGCTTTTAGGTTCTTTGGCACGCCGCTGCTATACATGACTGCAATCGGGTCGCGGAAGCAAACTTTTTCATAGGTTTGTTTGGAATATGCAATCAAAAGTTTCAAATAAGTTACATTGCATTGTTGTGCGTCTGTTTCAAATACAATTGCTTATTCTTATTGACTTGCTAGGCAGGTTGTGTAACAATGTTGTTTTGTTATTTGCCTAACCGACAGTAGAATACGCAATAGATGAGGCACCAGGGCGACTTTATAACAACTTTGCAGTACAGTCGTAGCTGCTTTTACGCCTCTGTGCCAAGCCCTCGGTCGCCTCCTCTACATAACTCTTATTGCTGCAAAAATTTTATGCTAAAATTAAGGGTCTGATGAGCTCAAACTAATGGCACAACCTGATCACGGTCCACTACAAAAGGACTTTGTGCACTTTTGCGCCGTGCATAGTAGGTTGGGCCAGTCCTTATCTCGCGTCGCCTAAGGCAGCTGTTCTGCCATCCATCCACTCAAGCACGCACGGATGGTATGCCAGACCAGCGTAGCGTATTGATTGCGCCGTGAAAGGCATCGGCGCGTGTGTGCATGCCATTGTATGTGTTTACCTTACCTCAGAGGGAGAGAGAGAGAGAGTAGGGTTGTGTTTAGATTAACCGACAATTAAAAACTACATTTTGTTTGAGAGAATCTGTGTATGGTACTGAGTGACCCGGGTGCTTCGTGAAGACCCTGTGAGGTTGCACTTCTGGACGCGACTTCATTATGATTGCGCAGAAAGTTTGGTGGGCGGCTTTTAGCGGATGTGACATAGGCGGAGCTGCAAGATGGCGGCCGGAATTTACGCAGACGGATATAGTTAGGTTACATGGCCCTCCTCCAACAATCCCCTTCGTCGGTTTTCTGTGTTCTCTTGGTGGCTTTAATAATCCTCCACAAGTCAGAAGCAGGAGTCAAAGATCACATGTTGATTTTGCATCTAGACTAAAGGACATCTTATCCCAGTGCCAGTAATGCATATTGTGGGTTCTATTAAAGCATTAATTGCCTCCTTTTCGCGAACTGCGGTGTGAGTGTTCACAGGCATTGTACTACTCAAAGCGGATCAGCGTCGTACGGCGAGCACATTGCATGCCCCAATAACTATTTGTAAGAACGCTGGAATTCAATAAACCACACAATTTTAATTGGCATCTTAGTGTTAATACTCAACAATCACACCTCTGCTAGGCTTCCATTCGGCCGCTATGCTAGTAAGGCGGCATCATCTACCAATGCAATTCACATATCTTATAAATACCGAAGGTGGCCCCATGCTGAAAAATTTTGCATAGCTCAAAGCTAGAGTAACTTCAGGATTGTGAGATGATTGCCACAAGTGCATGAGACTTTGGTAGTCCTCTTGTTTCGAAACTCACCGGTTCAGCTAGACATAGAATTTTCCTTCTTCTATGACGTCTAGATTAAGTAATTGGTCTAAAAAATCGTGATTCCTCTTCATTTGGATGACGCGCCCTCATTGTTGCTTGACACCTTCATCAAGACCCCACAGTATGTCTAGACCTGAGAAGAATTCTACCTTAAATATGCAGAATGACTGGTTAGCTGATAACAGAATTGACATGGGCGAAACGCCATGATACTAGGATGGTGAACGAAAACAACAGAGACTGAAGAGCTCGTGTTGTTAGCTATGCAAATAAAGCCAACACCATTCAGTTATATTACGTCGGTTAGCCAGACAGGCTACACTTTCGCCAACTTCTCTTTTAAAACTGGTGAAAGAGTCCTTCATTGCACGAGGGTCTATTCGCACTAGCCGAACAAAGGCCTTAGGCCTTCAGTCGTCACGCGCTGTCTTCCTTTGGGCTTGTTCGCCATTAATCTCACTCCCTCCGCCTTCCTCCCCATCGCCTTAACCACCTTCCCCCCCCCCCCCCAATTCCTTTAACACACCGAGGATACGCACTCACGGGGGCCTCGCCGACTTGGTTGGCGCATGCGCGGATATGGGTTTTCGCGCAGCACGCAAGTTTTGTCTCTTTTTTGCATCCCGTGACTCAGCCACCCATCTCTCACCTTCTCCCTCCCCCTCTTCTGTCTGTCGACGAAGACGGCGTGGACGTTTCTCCACCACCTTAACTACCGGAAAATTCTGGGGCCTTAACGTCTCAAAGTTGCTGTTTCGAAGAGATAAGTTTTCTTTAATGGGGTCATTTCTGGTAACGCTTCCAGGGCGGCTTAAAAATGACGCCCCGACTGTCACACATCGCCCTGGCATCACAATTATGCGATGTTTGTTCTCAAGTTGCGATAGCCGGCTGCTTAAAATCGTTTTAGAAACAGCCCAATTTGCGTTTAAATGGAATGTAGACTGTTGTTGGTCATGTGGGAGAATAAAAAGTTGATTAGCTTTGGAGAAGTAGTTGAATTAGTCAAAAATTACTGAAAATTCGTGTTATATTGTAACAACACAACAGAGCATGTTCCGTTTTATTTTTCACAGGCAAACTCAGACAGTCAAGGACGTATTTCCATCGGCACTTCGTTGAATCCGTCACTTAGGTCAAAAAAGCTACCGATTAGGTCCAGTTTAAAGTGGCCATTTTACTGCATCTAAATTCGCTGCTTAGTCCAAATAGCCTGCCAGTCCTAGCACGAATGCCTCCAAATTCTGCTAGTTTATCAATATTTCTAATGCGTCTGAAGTATTCCCCTGATAGCATGAAGCTAATTCCTGGACCCGTGCTTGTGTCTGCCCATTTAATAAATGTGCATTATAAACCACCTTTTGGTCTGCGAATTCGGAGCCCGTTTTTTGCACTTTTCTGATTCCCAATCTTGTTTGGCACAGTTACTTCTTCGGGCAACTTTTTCCTCCAAATAACCTCTTGATAAAGTTATCGCCGACGCAACAAGTCAGTCTTAAGTCGGTGTTTGCTGGTAGTCGGCCACCTGTAGTAGGCAGATTGGGCTAACAGGTCACTTCAGCTCCTCAAATTGAAAAGATAAAGGCTAGCTTCGGATTCACTTCAGGTGTTAATCTCGAAGTACCCATTGCAAATGTGTTTGTTTATCCCAACCAAATTATGCAGACAGCAGTAAGACAGGTAGTACGCACGGGTCAACACCATAGCAGACACAAAATCCATCACACGCCAACAACAAAGAGGCCCATTGTAGGGACTCCGCATTCATGCAGTGCAAAATCCTCCTCTTTCCTATCCATCCATGCGTTCACGGGCGAAGACCACGCATTTTTTGTCCCAACCCTACGGCAGCGGCTGCCGTTTTGTCGTTGAGTCACACTACATGCATGACTCAAACGCCCAACGAATGGCCTTGACAGAAGGAGAGAGAGAGGGGGAGAGGGAACGATACCTGAGTCACCACACACCCAGGCACACTCGCGTGCAGTCCCACCGTGCCTGAAGTTGCTTCCCCTCTTTCCCCCTCCTCGCCATACCTCCCACTTCCCCTTCCTCCGGAACCCACTGGATCTGGCTTGATGTATGACTCAGGCGTGTAGACACTCATTTCCACCACTGGTAAACTCCTGTCCAGAAATTGCCTTGCGTTCTCTTGGCCGCTTAAAAAACCGAATAAGCAAATTTTTAAAATCAAAGAAATGATGCATAGCTTTGCAGATTTACTATTCTACACATGTTTCCTCCATTACCTGCATTAAGAATCTTGCCTTTGAACTTCCTTTGTGAACTTTTGAGTCGTTCACTAGCTCAAAATTACGAAGAATTAATAACGCTGCTCAAGCCACAGGTTCGTAAACAGGCCCGCATCATCGAACCGCTTAAGTAACGAAATTCCCCTGCTCATGAAACGCGTGACCAGATCCTGGGTCCTTTTCCGGGAGAGGACTTCCTCCGTAAGGTCCCCTTATGCTGCATGACGTGAATTTACTCGGTCGTCGGTTCAAAAGCTTGAATAGACACTCAATTCCGCTTGAAAGCCGGATGTAGGTCAACGTGAAAAGAAATAAGCGAGCAGACACACCCACCGAAGGTGGCTGGTTGCCCCACTCGTTACTCTGTTGTTTACTAGGTCCAAGACCACATTCCTTTAAACGGTGAAGGGTTGCACCAAGGCTCCCCAGGATGTCAATCAAAACTGATCTCCAGCATGCCATAAACAAACCTACCGTTTCCATTCGCTGGGGCCACGGTTGCCACGGCCACATGAGTCATCACTGAAATGACAATCGAGAGGCAAGAGAGGTAGGTGTAGATGCCTCGGCGTTTTTGTATTATGAGGGTAACCGACTGAATGTGTACACTTGGGAATCTGTAGCATTGTTATAAAATAAATTACTGTAAAGTATTTACAGGTGGGTAAAGGAGGATTAGGGACATGGACCAAACAGGTGTGTAGTCAGACGGAGGATGACGGGAAGCTTTCCAGGTAGCCAGCACTATTGTGAGCCCGTTCAATATTCTCATAGGTGGCTAAATGGGATCCGGGCTCCCCAAACACATCTTGTACGAAGGAGGAACTCCCACAAACGTTCTCGTGGCTTGGAACCCTTTTACAGAGCAAGTAATAGTTGTTCCCCTGTTCAGTGACGCCCCAGCCATCACCATTTTCTTCATAAGTGGAATAGCACTCGTCGAGCCGCTGACGCACCTCAGACGCACTTGGTCGTTCGGATGCTTGGAAGCGCAGGCAGTCACAAATCACCTCCCACAAAGCGTCGGGAATAGCCGGAGGTCGATCGATTGTCGGCGGAGCCTGACAGCTGTCACCAGTGTTGTCGGAATTGACATAGTTGAGGAATCCGTTTGAAGGGCGACGACCTGAAGAGAGAAAGCGCAAAAGAGCATCGGAACTCTGGACATTTTCAAAGGGTTTCCGAGTCTCGAAAAAGAACATCTGCCAGAGGAGGAGACCGAATTCCCAGATGTCTGAGGAGAGATAGAAGAGTTGCTTGGAAAGCGCTTCCGGTGGAAGAATTCGAAATGGCAGCTGCTTTGCAAAGGTGATTATGTGATAGCAGCCAGTGGAAGACTGCTGAGGCGTACCACTAGAGCAGTCTTGTGGAGAATTCACCGTCACTGCAAGTCCAAAATCGCAAATCTTCGGTTCATATTTGGCATCCATGAGAATGTTTCGAGTTGCCAAGTCCCGATGAATGACGTTGTTTTCAGCTAGGAACTCCAAACCTCTGGAAATACCCGTTGCGATTTGTAGGAACATGGAAGAAGAATTGCGAGTTAGACGCTGATAAACCAGGGCTGTGTTACGTCGACTACTACCAGCACCACGCCGTCTTCGTTTGCCTTGCAATTTCGGTGTCTCATCCGCCTCTTCATAGTCATTACGGATGACTCGAATGGGTGTGTTGTAAGCATCCCAAACAAATTGTGAGACTGAACTATCACTGGAGGGAAAGGGCGTTGTGGAGACCTGCGTACTGCCGGTGGTGATTCCACCCTCTGTGTTGCGGACATACATCGGTCGGTTGTCATAGCATCCGCGAGGGTAGAGCATACGACGGATGAAGTCGCTGAGGCTGGTGTTTGGACAGAATTCCAACACCAGTAGAGTGTCTCCCAGATCACCTTTCTCGCCAAAGGCACAACCAATCATTTTGACAATATTTGGCCCATCAGAGAGTTTCATTAGATGGGCAATCTCGTTTCGAAAGCACGAAAGGCTGGCAATTTCAGCGGAGGGTGATTTAAGAGCCACAAAGAAAGCATCAGCATGCTTTTTGTCCTTCTCTCGAGGTCCGTAATAAATGGCCTTCTGGACAGTGCCATAGTGACCATTACCGAGGGGTTGGGAAAAGGGTCGCAAATTACGTCTATCCAAGCACCACCGATCACGTAATTCTTTAGTGGGCATCAAACTACACATGAGTTCCCGGTAGAAAGGATCTAAGCCCATGGTATCAGCTGCCAACTTGTCTGAACGTTCGTAAATCAGATTGTCCATCTTAATCAACTTCTCGGCCTTCACCATCTGCCGACTCTTTCGCCACAGGCAGGTACCCAAGCAGACGAGAAAACAGACGATTACAACGAGGGGTACAATGATCCAGAATACGTAGTTTTTCCACAACCTGCTGAAGAGCATGCTTCCAGCCAATTCGCTGTTAGTACTTACACGAATCATGTTGAGTGTATAAACTGCATTTCCGAGGTAGTTCATGGCTTCGCATTCAATTGTAACATTCTCGGCAAGTGGAAGAGGCACGTACACCAAACTGCAACTGCTTTCCTCCTTCAAGTAAGACTCATTGCACCACTTTAAGACGGTCGTTTCAATCTCCCGGGTTCTATTCACAAGACGCCAAACAATTATCGGTCCAGGCCCACCGATGGCCCGGCAAGTAAGTCGGATAAGCTCGTTGGCTGTAAAGTAACGGACAGGTTGATTAGGCTCAACGATTTCAGGAACTTTTGAGGAAACAATATTCACGAAGAGATGAATCACATCAGCATTAACAGTGAAACATGAATAGGCACCAATGTCAGATGTCTTCACCATCGACGTGTGAATTCGGAGTCGACTTTCAAGAGTGAAGGGGAGTGCATAGAGTCGAAGGGTTCCATCCGGAAGACTTAGATTCCCATCGTACGCAGTGAATCCAATAAGTGGCCAAGGTGTGGAATCACTTGTCCGACTCATGCTACATCGCAGTTCGAGTATCGAACCCGCGTAGACACTTAGCGAAGAGATGGACCCATTCTTGCCTAGATCATCTGACGGAAAAGCCGTAGTGATACGAAAACTCGGATTCGAGATGTTGGACACCTGAATAGGGATGAAGGCAGATGAGAAACGACGCAAGGCGGTCTCAACCACAGAAAGGTTCTCCTCACGTAGCTCCTCTTTCGCCTCGAGAGTGACACACTCTCTACTGCTTTTACTACTGCCTCCGAGGGTGAAAAATGTCTCACAGGAGACACAAAGTCTTCGCGAGAAGTCAACAACAGAAGGTAGACTTAAGGTGGACAGATTTGAGATAAATTCAGACAGAGAAGAGGATGAAGGCGATGACCACTCCAGCACCGGTTCCACACCAACTGCGGTGGAGTTGATAAGAGGAGCGATTAGCAGCCATGGGACATGTGTGTACGTCTCGTTCACCAGCTCATCGCCACGATATACTAGCCAACGAACGCGGTCAGGTTCTGTAGTGAAAAGAGCCTTTGTATCACTTTCAACCAGAGGACATGTGACATTAATGTGGACGTCAACAGAACCGCGTAAACTGGCCACCGTGGAACGAGGTAGAAGAGCACTTGGTGAGGGATAGACGGTCACCAGAGTCTCCAAATTGCCTTGACGCAACGAAATGTTGAATGTATGTGCCGGTAGAATCACATCACAGAGCCATCTATCAGTGGTTCGACTGAGAGAAAAGTGCTCCTTCCCGAGAGTTGGGGACGAACAGGAGGTGTTCGCAGTAACTTCGTCTAGAGCATAAAACCCAAGCGTCAGGTGATCTAGCGAAGTATTTAATACTACCAATGTATAATTGCGGGTTGAATTGTCAGAGAACAGATTATAAGAGTTGAAATCAGTGGGTTGAGTAACCTCCACAAACATTCGATTCTCCAGCGATGGAGGTGACACACGAAGACGCATGGAGAATACCTGAGCGACTGTAGCTCGGTTACGTTCCACAATCTCCACCTCTACAGTTATGCAAGAACCTTCAGTTGTAAAATTGTAAGCATTGGTTGCAGCTACTGTGACAGTGTCCTCAACCTGCCCGGTCGCTACACACTTATGCTGTGACCAGGTTGAGGAATGAAGTCGTGGAGACTCGATAGTGCTACGCCAACGAAAGCACAGTGTGGGAGGTCTGTTAGCGATGAATATGTTCGCGTACAGAGCCGTGCACGCTACTGTCAACTTCCGAGGTCCGAGAACCCTGAATTCCGGAATGGTAATTCGGTTCATAGTAAACTCCTCTCCGATCGGAAGTAGTCTACAAGTCACGTTCGGAAGAAGTGCTGGTGGAGCGAGTGGTGCCTGCGGCTTGATCAAGCGTTTCGAGGTGGGATACTCGCATGACAACTGCAGGTATCCACTTGGAATACGCTGCTGCGTCGTGCACACCCCAAAACGCGAATTAAATTCGCCTATATCAGCCATCGAAGTGTTAAACCAGAGTCTTCGAGATGGCTTAATTCTCGGTAGTTGGCTATAAATTTTCAATTTTGAGGTTGGCAGAGGCGCGGGACAAGGGATGAGTACCTTAGACCGCCAAGGCAGGGTAAGGGTTGTCTCATTACGGGGAACCATCCCCGTGAAAAGGAAAATTTGCATGCAGGGCAGGGCTTTCAAGCTAGCAGAAGTGTTCCACAGACGCGTTGAACAATACTCCTCCTCCGGCCACGAGCAACAGGGACAACAAGAGGGAATTTGAACGCGTTGCACGACATCATTGGACCACAGAGCACGCGTACGAGGACAGCATATGTAGAAGCCTCTTTGGAATGGTCTAGTCTTCTCTTCTAGACGGATTCTCAATTGACTGCCCTCGATCGGCTGAAAGGCGATAGAAGAGCGTGGCACAAACCATATTGGGTGACTTGGAGGACAGATTAAATCCACGAACTTCGAGTCCATATCGGCTACAACGTTGGTGTCATTGGTGGAGGGGGTGAGGTGGTGTTCGAGTGCCATGGTGGGTAGAGAAGCAAGGAGAAAGAGGCCGAGGAAGAAGAGGCAAAAGCTAGGAGTCATATCGAGCAGTCACGTGAACATGCGCATCGAGACACGCTAGCGATGAATGATTAAAGGTGAAAGCGTATTCGCACGCGCGTGCGACAGTGTAATGGACGATGATGTGCATCTGCTGTGTTCTCCGCTCCTCCACAACGCCTATTGGCTCATCAGACCGAGCACGTTAGCCAATAAGCGTTGAAGACGACCGGACGTTTGAAATTTATGATGGAAAGGGATGATTCTACCACTTTCAGAGAACGATGGGCTGTCTTGAGCTGGTTTAAACATTTTAGGTCACCAGAAAATGTGAGCAATGTGGTAGGATATCCATTTACACAGTTCTATCGAAAAGGTTTTCAACCTCGAAACTACCCCTAATTTGGTTCACTTAACACCCTACTCGTGCATTTTTGGAGAGTTGAATTTTAGAAATCGTAAAAAAAACACAATAGTGGAGTAGGTTTCTCGAAGATCTTAAGAAATCTGGGGAAAAATTAAAAGAAGCATGCGTTAAGCTCCCACTCTGTGTATCGGTAGTTGTTCCCTAAGGTCTTTCAGTTCGCCTACCTTTAGTTAGCAGCAGTTATGAGAAACACCGGTTTCCTGCATTTAGAATAAGGATACAGTCCTGTCTGTTGCAAAAATTTGAGGAGCAGGAAAACTCCCATTTGAAGCACCTTGGCGGCACAGGCTTGTAGCACACGTTCAGCCGACGAAATCCATTTCGTTGGCAGTAATCGTCATGAGATAATAACAATAGCAAGACTGTTTGAAGATCATCTTAAGCTACTTGAAGCCTTCTGATCGGTTCACATCCAACCAATAGATAAACTTTGACAACTTTGTTCATCAATTAGGTTAGATAAAGCTTAGGATGTTGTCGACTTATGGGCGGATGCTTATCTGTTTATCATTAATCTAAAAACGAAATGAGGTTCATTTAGAAGGGTGTTTCCGAAACCCCAAAAGTGCAGGTAAATTATCAAATATGAGCAGGTAGTCTTATGGTGATGAAAAGAACATATGCCCTATAAAATGTACCAGAATTTGAGTCGAGGTGTTACCCAAAACTGACTAGGCCCTCGGGTTTTTTGTGTAGAGTTGAGCGCCGGTGATTCGTGGATCACATCGTGATTGCTTGCGTGCCTCGTCAATTGACCTATGAGAGTGGGGCACACGTCTCACTCAGTCTCCTTATAAGGATGAAGGTGCGTTTATGTGACCTAACGATATCGGCTGACGCAAGCATCGGTCTTGAAGGATTGACTTCTTCTCTTCGTGTAAGTACCCGTTTGTCTCTGATACCATCACCTAGTATCACCTTAATATTAGTTTCATTTTTTCAGTATTTTTACAGGTTTTGTGGGTTCTTTTTCCTAAATCTCATAAGGATGATCAACTTCTAATTGCTCCTATACTTTAAGCTAATTTAAATAGTCGACAAATAGTAGACACGAGCGCTTTGGAAGAAAGCGGTGCATTTATTTCCAAGTAACCGGACCAAATGCAACATACGAGGCATCGCCCAATTAACGCTCTAACTTTGATTAGCTTTTGAAAGTGGCAAGTAGCCTTCAAGACAAACCAATGCCCTATGGGTATGGGCCATCGAATAGCACAAAACATTCGGTAATGGATTGTGCTATCATAATGATCCACTATATCACGACCCACTTCTAATTGCTTACACAGACTAAGCGCAAGATATGCTCCGGTTTGGAGAGTTGCTTGGAGGATTATCAGCTCCACCTTAGTGAAATGTTAGCAAAGCGATCAGCGTTAAGGTATTCAGATGCTTATCTTCATTCCTTAAATTTACAGTTGTCTGGATTGGATTTCGGATCCATACGACCCGATTCATGAACGAGTGAAACAAGTCCAGGTATACCCAGAAAACCTAATCAAACCAGTAAGGGTTGCATAAGCTTAGTTCAAGTTTCTCAGTCCTGGAATAGCCACTTACTGCTCCGCGAATGTTTTGCTCGAAAACAATACTATCAACTGATGATTTCAGCATTGCAATATCGGAAAGTCAGTACTTAACTCACCAATCATCTAGTAATGCCCTGGCATTTGATACATTTGCACACTTATAGTATTTGAATGTCCCAAAATCTTGCCCTGAAATACCAACTTTTAAGAGCCAGACAGCGAGGTTGGCCAGTGTCGCAACTGTCTTTAAATTCACGCATTCTTGTAATGGAGGACTTTTATAACCCTCACATCAACAAGGTAGTCTTATTTCATGGGCACACCACATTACTCCCCTGCAAATTCCACAGCTTTACTACATTCCTGATGACAGAACTCTTTATGTCAAGCCTTACAATGAAACAGGACGAGCAGTTTGGTGCCTGTATTACAAAGTTTACTTTTTACATTGCGACATCCCTGGCGTAGACAACTCGGCGTATCTGACGTTACTGCTGAGGAGGTCTCCATGATGAAAAAAAAGGTCAATAAACATTTTTCCAAAACTCACTAAACTTGTTTCACATGAGAGGGTGAATACTTACGTTGATCATGACACCATTAGGTTACCTGGTTACAACCATTATTGCAGTGGTACAGACACAACCAATCCTTACAACCCCTTAAGTTTTTGGTACTATGCTCTACACAGTGAAGACTATACATTCAACTTCTAACTTGATAAAAATCTGAAGAATTTAATCTACGACCACTTTGAAGTTCGTACTTATTTTTTTCTAATCAAACTCAAATTGATCAGACACTTAAAAATATTGAAAAAGTTTAAATTTCAAATTGCTTTTTACATTTAATTGGGCAGAGATGATATTAGCATCCCCATTACGTTAGTCGGTACTCCTGATAGGTAAGAGGTGACCATTTAACGCCTGATGAAATTTACATTATTGAGTTGAATATTGAGCTCCTTTAATGTTTCTACTTTTTGATCACAAATAAATAAAGCTGCTTTTTTGGGGACGACCAAGTGGTTCAAGTTCAGCCACAAACCCCTACTTCGAACATAGAAAGTCAAACTGTTTAAAGCAGAAATGAAATATACTGGTTTTTGCGATGATGCAGTGAGAGTGGTTTGAAGAGTCGTGGCTCCTTAGGTTAGTTCAACACGAATTTTAACATCTGGGGATTTAATAGTGCGAAGTGCATTTGGGAGTCTTCTAAACGCATTGGAAACTGCCACAAACAGCGGTATTTTTTTCACAGATCCATGATTGCTACTATCAACAAGGAGACGATAAGCGCCGCCTACAAGGAAGTTCGCGATGATAGCATGGATACGACATGGTAAGCAGCTCATTCCTCATTATGATTTTTGAAAGGCAGCCACAGTCGCAAGCAACATGGGGAGTTTGGCAACTTTAAGACTAGATACAAATGCTACACAAATTCAGACTCTACGTTGCTTAGTACAGACGAATGATAGTAGTTTGTGTTTTGGAGGAATAGACGAGCAATGAGTCTAAAGAGCAAAATACAGCGGATCAGTAGATTCTAGACGATATTCAAGGTTCAAATGGGTGAATAGATAACCTCTGAATGTCATTGAGTGGCCAAAACAGTTGTTCTTTAGGGTGCCTTTTAACTGGTCAAAACGTCGAAAACGAGAATGAGATCTGATATAAATGAATTAATTGTAGATAGAAAAAAAGGTGTTAGACTTAGTGAGGCCGGTGTAACCTCTGTAACATTTTGAATGTGAAACTCCGCGATTGCACAATTTGCTTTCGCGATGGAGACGAATAAGTACATTAATAAAATTTCATAAAAAACTCCTTTAACTTATACCAGAAACAATCTTTTAAACGATCAAATATGTTGCTATATAGAGGCATGATTGAAACTCCCGAAAAGTAAATAATGTTATACGGAGAGCTTACATATAAAGGATTGAGCTGATCAAAATTAAATCATAATGAACCAAGTGGTATTTGCGGAGTGGATTAACTAGTGGACGGAAAATTGGTCGTAATGTGGTGTCTTTCTCCTCATTACAGCAAAATTTTGCAAGCTATGCTTATTTGTGCCGCAAAGGCAAGATATAGGCTTTATTTACGTAAAATACTTTTTTCATAAATACCGACTAACGGCGCTTACTAATATTTCAAATTTTGTTTAGTCTTTTGTGCTATTTTTAGATACTGGTTTGTAAAAAAATCGGAGCCATTTAAGTACCCTTCATTACCACGGAAAATATCTACTATTAGATACTAACTTTTTTTGCTGCTGCGTTTGCACTCTAGGATATGTGTCGGTGATCGGGACGGAGAGTTGACAGTAATAGCGAAGGGTACATCTTTCGGCGAGATCCACACATTCCTGGACCCAAGCACTCGAGCCTTTTTCTTCGTACGGCTAACAGTAGGAGACGAGATGAGCAAACGTGCTAAATTCGGTCTCATTACGTGGATCGGCAACGACTGCAAACCTATCCGAAAGGGTCTAGTAGCCTCTGAAAAATCCCGAATCAAGGAGTGTATTCAGGTATGCCTACTTAATCAGCTTAAGTAGGCACAATTTTCTACAAGTTAATCCGCGGCAGTGATATTTATTTCTGGTGGAGTTTAGCCATTTTAGCAGTAAGATTTTCCGATAAAATCCGAAACCACCCCCGTTTAAACGTCAAAACTTTGTGAAGAGTTTACTTAGTAGCAACGTTTTGTAATTAGATAAATGTGACTGAAGCCGTATCCACTTTTAGACTACACTTATTGCGTTTTTTGGAAAAAGTACCGCTCCTACTTAAATAACGCTTTATTTTGCTTCTGAAAGCAGTTTTTCAAAAGGGATTTGTTGAAATCCTGATTAATTGCTAGGTAAAATTAAGTGTCATTTAACCTCAAAGTACTTGAACAACGGAGATTTTGCCATAATAAAGTTGTGCTATCACGCGTCATTGTAAATGCACTTTTGAAATACCTTCCCCTGATATTTGTCTTAAAAAGGGACCACTCGTGCTAAAATTTGAACCCAGAAGGCAGTAAGGAAGTGGACCTTCTGTGTTGAATTACATATTTTTTAGAGATCTTCTCTTAAATGAAAGAATTTATGCTGCACACCGATGCAGTTTGCGTAACGACTTTGCGTTTTTACATAACGATATAATTTTTGGTCCTAGTTTGATCCAAGATTTAAATGATTTGTCAGTTTTTTAACAAAAGAACCCGTACTTTATTTACAACTAAGAAAGTGGTAGTTCACATTGCGTGAATAACCTTACCTTAAAGCATATTATGTATTAGAAATTTTGGAACAAAAATAAAATGAAGTTTGATTCGCAATTTGAAGCATATATTTCTTTGTGGCAAATGAATAAGGTGTTTTTTTAACTAAGATGCAAAAAATGCTTCGAGAAATGTCTTTTTAGTAGAATATGCTTTTGCCTTAAACGACTGAAACATCCTTTGATGTCTTGAAACAATTTTTTATGACTATAAATTTCCATAAATTGCTTGCCAAGTCAAATAATTGGAAATGCTATTTTAAACCAAAAATCAAGCTCAGTTTTTTCCCTCGGTGAATTTGATGCGTCTGGTGCTTGCTAAGACGAATTTTACATTCTTTTTACTCGGAGCCTTTCGTGAATTTAAACGGTTTTCGTTACTGCAAATGCATATTTCCAGTAAAAAACCTGCGCTTGACGCTTACCTGAAGAATTCCTCAGAATTAAAAGTGATAATATTTGTCATGGCCTTTTCTTTCCACTAAAAAGCCCATAAACAGCACTTTAGAGCAATTATAGTCTAGCAAAACTCACATTCGTACAAGTGGCATGCCTTGTAGTTGTGGTGATAATGGTCTGTTGGGCATGCTGCCTTTTATTCCAAATCAAAACAAAGTTGTAGCGACTTGGAACCAGTAACTGTGTAACTCTAGCACCTTTCTTGTTCAAGTAATTAAGCGAACGTAAGACTACAAGCTGTATCGTTGCAGTAGGGGCTAGCAAACTCTATCTTATTAAAGATTTTCTGATGTTTTATTTTTTAAATTAACACGCCCCTTCTGTCTCTGGGACCGCTTGGAAGAATTTAATTTTAAGGCCTTCTTGTTGACTCCGTCATAAATGGCCGAGTGATTCACCAACGGTTACCGCCAATAACACCGACTGCGTGGCGATTGAGTGACCTGCAAACAGTTAGGGAAAAATTTTTTTTTTGAGAAGTTAAGAATGCCGTGCATCACAAATTATTTCAACATTTTCCGCACCTTTTGCAAAAAATATTTCGGTGTATAGAATTTAGGCAGTTGGGTATCTTAAATTCGTTGGCAAGAGTGCAATCTTTAATGGTGGTGACGTCTCAAGGACGTATGCAAACGTGAATTTATTATGCGTGGTAAACTTTGTGGTTTTAAAGAAGATTTGATAATTTTGCAGAAGTTCTAAAATACTTATAGAACAATAATCTTCTAAGTAGAGAAAATGGCTCTTTAGACTACTCCATCAATACGTGGGCTTAGCTAAAGTGGGTAGTAATAAAAAAGGAAATTTTTGCCTTTGTTCCAAACACATAAATTAGAAAGAAGAATTTCCATCTACATCTACAAACACTTTTAATGATAGCATCATAGATAAGACAATAAGCTTGCCCAACACAAATTTGATAAGTGATTTACATTTTTTTAATTTTTTGAATGATTTTTTTAGAGCTTCGCGGTAGATCTCACCTACAGTGAGGTGTCCGAGTGCAGACAAGAGGCTGTGGAGGAGGCGATGAGGAAAGCAGGTGGTGCTAATTACGGTCGCGGTTAAATGCCCAGTGTCAAAGTACCTCCTCCATGATCATACCCTAAAAATCTTACAATACCTAATAAATCCCCTATTTCCAATTTTGCACAAAGTAGTTTGAGTTTTTAGCATGATAAACAAACTTGGCAGCTTATTCTGTCGGTAGATCACGTTTTGCAACTAAAACTGATATCTGCATACCACAGTTCAAACGTGAGCTCAGGGGTTGCTCCGGCTTGCGAATTCAACCACTCTACTACAGTTGACTCCTCCAAAACCACGTGTAAAGATACCAGTTGAAAGTAAGTGGAAATGATTTGTTATCTGAGCGGAAGTGGTCTGCCATCGAAAGGACACGTGAAATGATGCGCTGCGCATTATACGCAATGAGATGAATAAAATTGGGCGGTTGGCGTGATGGGAAGGGATAATCTCATGTAACCGACAAAGCTGATGCAATTTTTGAGATGGCTCGCCACAGTGACTCATTACATGGATTCTTTGGCACGAATATTCGTGCCGTTTTTTGCCTTTAATTTAATGGTAAAAGTGGGTTCGGTAAATAGACCATAATAGCAAACAAACACTTTGATGTTAGAACGCAATCTGAAAGGATCGTCCAGCTTTTAAACCAGACATTAAAGTGTTGTAGAAATCTTACTATAGTATTATAATTCTTGAAGTAACCACCACTTTAATGCAAAACCCTTTCCCAACTATACACAAACTCACTCCTGGACACATCCGTTTGAATTCCACTTTTACCTTCCAAGAGTGATAGTTTTCACTTACGTCTTGAAGAAATATCATTAGATGGACATGGACGGATAAGAATGAGGTATTATCGCCTCTCTTCCTCTCTTTTCCACCCCCCTATTCATCCATTCCCGCTTCCAAATTGAGGCGCAAATCTTCTCACGGGTCAATTTTGCGGTGTGCGGGGTGAGGCTCCATGCTTTTTTTAAGATAAAACTTTCCTTTTAATAGATGATTAGTTCTATCAGGTTCTCGAATAAAAAGCTGTTCTTGCACACGTTCTTGTTGTGTTGAGTCCGAATATCGCAGTCTTGGCTGCTGCCTAGCGTTCAGCAGGATACTCCTCTTGAGCTCTTCCCTCTGCACTCCACCAAGCACATACACACCCATACTCACACAAACTGTAGTTCTCTTGGGAAGGCGTGGCGCCTGCCTTAGAAGTGTGGTCTGAGTATTGAGTGGGTTATTAGGAGATAACTAGTGACATCTTCTTTTGCTTAACAAATGTTGCAATGTAAAAGGATAGAAGACTTATCTCATCACTATTCACTCACCAAGCAATCTCCCATCTTTCACGTGAAAGACGCAAAAAGGGAAATGGGTGCCCTCTGAACGTAAGTTAAACTACTTGCTTAGCATCCTTTAAGATTTCCCCTTCCGATGTGATGCAGATGCAAAGTGCTTCATCGCTTATTTCGTCAAACATTATTGAAAGTCGCCTGTGACACGGCAATGACAACACGTAGTTCTTCATAATTGAGAACAGAGGGTATTTCCCACTTGTTTATGAGTCGTGCATCCCGCTACTGCACCTTCTCTAGCTGCTCCACAGCAACTTTGACCATAAGCCGCCCTCTGCGACCTTAAAAATTAGCTCAAATCGACTCACAAAGCAAACAATTGACACTTCTGATGTAGGGCTTCGAATTAAGGGGGAAGTAGCACGAAGCACAGTAATGTTAGCTACCACACAGAGAAACTGGTAAACATCAATGCCAAATAATGCATGTAAACTATCACGTGCCTCCAAGAGTCCTTTACAGTCCCTCTAATGAGTCACTGTGGCGAGCCATCTCAAAAATTGCATCAGCTTTGTCGGTTACATGAGATTATCCCTTCCCATCACGCCAACCGCCCAATTTTATTCATCTCATTGCGTATAATGCGCAGCGCATCATTTCACGTGTCCTTTCGATGGCAGACCACTTCCGCTCAGATAACAAATCATTTCCACTTACTTTCAACTGGTATCTTTACACGTGGTTTTGGAGGAGTCAACTGTAGTAGAGTGGTTGAATTCGCAAGCCGGAGCAACCCCTGAGCTCACGTTTGAACTGTGGTATGCAGATATCAGTTTTAGTTGCAAAACTATTTATAAAGGTTTAAAGATGCAAATGGGGAGTCAGCAGTGTTATTTTTACACTATAATCGGGGTAAAAATGATTTAATGTGTGTGGTGATTTTCGACATGTTTATAAACTTCTGTGACATAGGCAAGCGTTAAAATTTTTTAAAGCAAATAATAGGCATGTAGACGCTTGAAAAGTGGGCGTCCCTCAAATTCCCATTAGTTGTCATGCCTACATTCTGCCAGTGACTTGTGCCTGCAATTATGCGTTGAACGTTGGAGCGGTTTGATTTTGATTTGTGGCTAAGTAATTAGGTAGTGTACTCAAAAACTACTTTTTGATCGGAGCGAAGAATGGCTACTGGCTTTTGGTGAATAATTTTGTTTGTAACGTCCTCCACCCGGAGTTTCTAAGCCAGGGAATCGGAAGGGGGGCGGTTACTTAAATGAAGTTGGTTTTGTACTTTTTTTAAGTGGTCAAGGAGGCGGAAAAGGCAGTCTTAAATCCGTTTTGGAATTCAATTTTTTTGTGTAGTCGGCCGCTGCCTTAAAGGAGGGTGATTAAAGCGGGTGAAATTTCCCAATGTGGTTTTGATGCTGGAGACAGTAAAGATTCATTTCATTAGGTTTTCATTACAATGCAAAATTGCTTTTTAAAAATGAAAAAAGTCAACTACTTGGTCGTTTGATTTGCGCTTGAGTTAAGTATAGCAACTCGGAAAATTACTCAATTTTTATTTTATAATACAATATTAAAAAAATCCTTCGGACTTGTGGATGTGTACGCCTAAGTGGATTGCAGTGAAATCCAAAAAAGATAGCAAAAACGGGTAGAAGAATTTTTGCTTGATCGGCGTCCTTTATGATTTTAGGCACACTCAAGGCTGACACGCACGTGTCAAATGACTCCAATTTTGAGCTAACATGACGGAAAATTTAGGTGTAAAGACTGGGGGTGTGCCAGAGACAACCGCGTACATTTCACCATTCATTAGTCCACTCACCTGACAGCTACTGCTTCAACTCTTGAAAGAGTGCTGTCAATCTCAACTGCCAGTGTATTGTGTAGTATGAGTTTTATTTGGTAAAACAAAAAACTCATCTACACCCTAATTAACTCCTCCTTCGTAACTTGTGAGTAAGTAAAGAAGTTAACTTCAGTTTTAAAATCCAAATTAGTCACTTTCTCATCATTGTGGAAACCACAAATGTTTTCCAACGAACGAGTTCTAGCTCTCAAGCAAAAAAAACAACCCATGTATATTGTTTAGCTAGGCGAATTAGGTTTGGTTTTGCCTCATTCCAAACCAATGGTTGAGGGTAAAATCAACACTTAAACATGCTTAATAGAGCAACGGGAAGAGAGAACCCACAAGACAAAAATGCGTAAAGGTAAAAGACTGGCTATTGATTGATAGGAGAAATAGGAGTAGGATCAATGATGATGGTGTTATTTTGAAAAGAACCCGTTTCTTCGATGACGTATCGACAGTGCTGTGTCACAGAATGGAGTTTTCTACCTGGGCTCTCGGAGTCTTCGCAGCTTTGGCCCCCTGATTAGGGCAGTAGCCTCCTTCACCTTTTAATCGTTACTAATGAGCCCTTCTTTAGCACTGATTAACCGAACCACAACTTTAAAAGAGATTTAGGTGCTGGAGTAGTAATACAGTCATCGAATGTTTAAAAGTAGTTTTAAGGTCCTTAAATAGCCACTGCTTCCAGTGTTGAATGAACCAATAATTCAAATAGGTGGTAGAAGCATTTGAATTTACCAAAGTTGTAGGATCTCATTTTAAAGCCAACATAATAAAGAAAAAGCCTCCATAACAAGGCATCATAGAATAAAAATGCAATTTTCCAAATCAAGCGCACTGGTATGTAGTGCTTTAGAAAGGCTCCGGATTAATCTTTTCCCAACTTGTGTCTTTGTGAGAGCTTCGAGCCTTTTCTGTCATTCAATTTTGGCTTCTATGAACAAGCAGTGTTGAAGAATGCCTTGAGCGTCATAAATTACGCGACCGCAAAACTAACTAGAGAATTTATAAAGCAATAAGTATAGTTTGAATTTGGTTTCTTTTACTGCAAACTAGTAGCTGTAAACACCACCAAACCCTTCAATCCGCACCACAATGTAATGATGTAAATAAATAAAGGCGAATAACAGGTTCTGATTAAGCAGTTAGTCTGTAGACGAATGAACCGTTTGAACATTGTTTTCTTGTCCACATTTTAAAGAACCTATTACTTTTATTTTCGATGGAGAATGTGTCCAAACTGCTTGTACGTTTCTAATCGGCTCCACCTGTACGTGAAGCCCTAGGCTTATTACCTGACCCCTAGCGTCGCATATATGTGACACATGTAAGTGGAAGGAAACTAACAAAACGTAAAATAGAACGAAGCAATGGCAGCTAGTGACAAATAAATACAATGCAACCTGTGGACCGTGGCGGTAGAGGTAGAGAAGATTTCTGCATTGTACGGTTTCAACCAAAATCTTTAGCTGCGTGAATATTCTAATCACTTTAAATTTATAACCAAGATTAATCGAAGTTTACTGGCCTATGTCTGATTTCTGAATGCCAATGTTTCAAACATGATAAAGGCATCCAATGTGCTAAATAAATCAAATAGCATCACTTTGTTTAAACGACCACGGTGTGAGACGACACAGAGATGGTTTGAATCACCATACTATGGTGGATTAATGAGAAATCGCCAATAACTTTATTCAATAATTACAGGTTATTAACTTCTAGACTAAATAAGCACAAATTAAAATCGAACAATCAAATGAGTATCCATCTAACATATGAAATATGTGACGGCGATCCTTCTCTGAACCAGATATATCATAAAAAAGTACCAGGATCTTATTCAGGGTCCAAATAAAAAAGCGGTCTCGGCTTAGTAGTTGGTAGGGGATGGAGAGAGGTGAGTTAAACGAAGTCGGCATCGGAGGAGAGCAGAAGGGGAACGGAGACATGCCAATGGGTGCGACTCAGGTGCCGTCGGGTGTGTCGACACCAGGAGCCCCAGTCAAAACAGACGATGGCGCTGAAAGTTGCCACTGCAAAGACTATTGAGAGGATTATCCACAGGAGGGGCATCCATAGTGATGACGGGGTAGGTCTTGCAAACACTGGTTAAAGGATTAAATACAGAAGAGGCATCCAGTATTTGGCTGCTTAAGTTATTTCAAAAAAGGTACCTCATTGGAACTGCTTGGATTTTTGAGTCATAAACCATGTACACTCTTATGACTGCCAACAGTTGATTGGGATGCAAAACACAAAAATGGTTGGACTATATACTTAAGGGACTCTCTCATCTACAAAAAGTGAAGAACTTTCTTTGACAAAGTGTGGATTATTTTATGCCAATTCATTGAAGCAAAAGTAGTTAATTTCTTTAAAAACAGGCAAGTGGGTGAACTTTATGGAAAAGTCGGCATAGCGAAGGTGAATTATGATTACTACTAAGACAGGTGGTTGGGCAAGTAAAGGTGATGTGACGCTAGGGTACTTAAAGGTCAAAGGTTAATCATGTGCAATGAGGAAGTGCGAACGGCACTGATGCTGATATACACCAATTATTCCAACTGAGCTTGTGCGCTAAAATGCAAACACAAAACGGCGTACTTTCAGAAGTTATTTAGAAAAGCGCTACAAATTAAGTGGAAAATTCTGGTTTAAACCGCTTTTCAGTTAAGCAATTTGGAAATATAGATTGTGGTTGTTAAAAGATGCCTCATTTTAATTTCGGTTAACCATCCGCTTACCATGCGGAAACGGCAATCGCTACGTTTGGAGATTACAGCTGCCGTCTATTAAACCGAAAAATTTTTGGGTAATCATATAACTCTGCACCCGAAATTTCCCCTTTTGGCCGGAAGAAATCAAGCAAAGTCATTTCTAGCTCTACACAGAAGACTGGAATTTTACTTTAATTATTCGACTTAAAATCCATATTTTTAGCTAAGGAATCATTCACTTAAAAAGCATTTCTGTGGCAATTTTAGACCCACTTTCAATGCATTGATGTTCCATTCTCAACACGAGGGCCTTTCCGCTAATCCAGAAGGCCTGCCCATCGCACACAGGATCTAGGAGACTCTGAAATTGGAAGGAGCAGTTCTGCTGACCCTCGCAGGTCTCATAGATCCGAAGAAGAATGTCATCCGAGATTGTAGTGTAGGTGCAGTGTCGGCGAAGCCTGCAAAGTTCCAAGTGGTAGAGAAACTGCTTTAAAAATGCTTAAAGAACGTTGCAACTTTACAAAAATCCATCTTTTTCAAAAAACGCCAAAATTTTGCTTTAAAAATGCAGGTTTCTTTAGCGGGAAAATGAAATAAGAACTATCCGAATGCTAGTATGGATCTTATTTGATAAGTCCAAAAAAAGTACAAGCCGCATGTAGAAAAATGGTGTTTTAGGTCATTGGTTTCAAAATTTGCTAATAGCTACTCAAGGAGACATTTCTATATAGGTAAACTGCTAAGTAATATGTTATTAAACAGTCCAAATCTCGTTAGCATTTGAGCACAACCGCTGGACATCATGATACAATGGCATAATAAAAAATAAAAAAGGATCATTATACAATGAGATGGTTTTCCACAGTGCTGCCTACAATTTTTGAGGAAGAGAACATGAAAAAAAATCCGAAAAACACACGCTTCAGTTTATGCAAGTTTTACTTCCACTGCAGTGGCGCAGTTCACTGCACGGATCCGTGACCTCCCAGCCCTTCTATTCGTTAATGACACGGTTTCCTCATTGATGTGCCTTCGACAACCTCAGAGAGGATGCCGAGTGCTACACTGGCAGCAGCAGCAAACCAGTTTAATCCAAGATCAGTCTTGGTTTTGTTTGTTGGTTACAAAATCTCAGCCTCACAAAAGGACTAAATCTGATGCTACTTGCTGAATCTCCTTGTGCCAAAAGCAGATAAATCTCCATAATAGCCACAAACAGAAAGTGTAAGTCTTAGTGAATCGAAACCAACCTGAAAGGTGGACCTACGATACAACCCTTAATGAAATAGACCACCAGAGAATTAGAGAACAAGATGTCTCTTTTCCCATTTTGCTTCTAAGGAAATGTTACTAAGAAAAGCAGTTAAAGTGCAGGATATGTTCGTTCAGGAACATAGTCCAGTATTAACGCAATATCTCCAACCAACTCCTTGTAGGTGAATCTTAGCTTAGGGTGGAATTGAGGCTCAAAAAGTCTGGATACACATCATCCCGCCTATGATGCGAATTTACAGCATTAATTTTTATCCTATCTCTATGGGTGATGGGGGTGACAGGTAAAGAAGGACTCCTGAAAGGGTCTACTACAACGTTTTGAAGTAGAAGACGGCAAAGTAGTAAACTAGTATTTGCTCAAAATTATATCAACCCGTATGAGCTCTCCAGTCTTCATAGGTTGTGATTCTACCTGGAAAACCTCATCATGACTTAGGGGAATGCCAAAAGAGTCAAGATACTACGGTCCTTTTAAATCTTTTCAGTAATTTTAGACATCAGAACGCGGCTCTTCTGATGTAATTTATGATTTTTGAAGGGCCATCCCACCTTCTTAAAACCTCCTTGGTTGCGCTAAAAAACCGAATTGTAAAAATTCGGTTAAATTAAGTAGGCAGTTGCAAAGGTATTTGAGAGAAATGGTGTTGTCAAAATTTGGAAGTTGCAGCAAACATAATTATTTAAGCCAAATTAGTCATAAGGAATATGAGTAGAGACGGTTAATCGCTTAAGTATTTTATTGCCTACTGGCATAACAACGGTGATGCAAATAACTTTTTGCAAGAATGGCAATGATTGTTTTGGAGTGGCATCGGTCATCATTACTGCTGCTGCTGCTGCTCTTGGAAGTGATTAATTAGGAGGAAGGCACTAGAGTGCTTGTGTTAAGCTTTGCCCAAGCGAAAAGTACGTTTTCTAGAGTGGTAAAAACATGACACCACCCCTGTCAAGAAGAATTAGCAATTTTTTGTTACTGTTGATACTATCTTTTCTCGAAAAATAAATGTCTAAAGGGTAAGCTGCAAGCAATAAGAGTGCTTAAACTTGAACGGAATTTCTTTCTTCTGTCGTAGATTCAACTGCACAGGGGCACTGAAATGTTCCGTTTCGATTTCGCAAAACTCATACTGCTTCTTCATTCATCCACAACTTAGGGTAGATGCTGCTTTGGCTAAGACTTGCAATGTTGAGACAAGGTCAAAGTTAAATTTAGCATGAGGTCATGGAAAAGGCAACGGTGAAGCAGTTACCAAGTTGGAATGTGAGGTCAAATATTACAGCGCAAAGTGATGGGAAAGATTTATTTACTCCTGTAGTCGTATCATAATGTCTTTCTAGTCTGAAACCCGATTCACCCAGTCTCCAGAATTTTAATTCGGTAACCTAGCGCATATTAACTGTGCCAGTTTGGTGAGGGTACGTTGATTTTTGGATTGAGAATTTGATCCTTTGTTTTTAATGACCAGATTAAATTTTCTCTCACGACCTTATTAGAGCTCATTTGGTAAAAAAATAGATTTATTTTACCTAGAAAAACCAACTTCTGATTTCTCCGCTGGCTTCTAGCACCACTTTGATGGCCGACGGTGCGAAACATGTGGTTTATAAGTGTTCACCCTGGTTGGTACAAAAATGTCCTTGGTACTGAGTAAGATCACTCGGGAAGTCACGGTATTCACAAGAATAAGTCTATTCAAACCATTATGTAAAAAACAATCTATTCTCTTGCAGTGATTTGAGGGATAAAAGTGAATTTTACTGCGTCTCACAAAACTCCTCGTGGGAATTCATTTGAAAGTTTTTATATAAAGTACAGTCACTTTCCAACAGCAGGTATCAAATGTTTCAAACCCCATTAAAGGAGGGAAATTAAGTGATTTCGATTAAATTTTACGAAGGCATAGTAAACAATGAGGAGTAAAAGCCACGGTTGTTTTTAGGAAGTGAAAAATTAATTGTCAAAATTCTCCAACATACCCCATTTGAAGTTAAAAATGTTGGTACTATGGCACGCCTGCTTTGCCTGGTCGACAAATCGTGCAAAAAGCAGTTTTGTCAAAAAATACTACAAAACAACGACTTTTCTAGCAACGCAAAAGAAGACTTTGGATACTTTTAAGTTCTGTTTTATATTTTCCTTAATTGGTAAGGTTAAATTTCAGTTTCCAATTATAGCTTTCTGCAAGTCTGCAGAAAGCTATAATTGGAAAAATTAAACCTTTCAAAGATGTTCTTTTTAGAAGGCAGTTATCCATGAACAGAATCCAAAACATCTCATTAAATTTTGAATTAAGTCGCTTAGCCAATAATTAACTTATATGGAATGGGGTGTGAAGTGGAGGTGCTCGCTGAAAGGAATTTAAGTGGCTTGATTGATGCTGCCAATCCCACTTCATCCGGACGAACCAATTGGAAGGCGTAACTGACAAAGTAATGGAGAGGAGAGACTGCAATTAGGTGAAGGCCAGACGACTGAATTTGCAGTAATTTAAGACCATGTCTCCTGTCTCACTACGATTTATTCAAACAGTCCGAGTGATTAAACTCCACCACAGCATTACTGGGAGCAATTTTTGGCACCGTCATGGTGATAAGAATCTAAAGCATGATTGCTCTTGATAAATGCAATCGTTCCTACGGTTGCTAGATTTATGACTGTTTGTAATAACTTTTGAAGCAAACTTGGCTAGTTTCCAAAGTTCAGTTACAATTCTTTGCTCTGTTCCCCTGGCCACCGTCCTAGACTCCTATTGGTGCAGCGCCGGCAAGAGGAAACACCCAGTGAGATGGAACAACTTTGAATTATGGCATTCAACTAGTGTAGCTGTTAAATTTGCACTACGCTCAGGGGAATGGCTCAATTTTTCGGGTTTAAACTATGTCCTTATTACGAGTGTTGTTACTTAGGCTACATTCAAATAGGTTTATGACAATTTAAGCAAACGCCTTGAAAATGCGATCCAACAATTAGCATTTTCTGTCAGCTAAATGACCTTTGAAATAATCATTTTAAAAGGATTGCGGGGAAGCCGCCGACTGATTCAACATGGCCGCCTCAAGTGGGCAATTTAAATAAGTGAACCTTTTTTTTTATTTAATCCTCTGCACTAATCATGTGCTCCCAAGCATTTCATTTTGGTATAAACATTCGAAATGGCAAACGAAATATTAAAATTAGAAGTCTCAGAACATATAATTATTGAAAAGTGCATTCTTGAACACATATTGGTTTGTGTTTTAAAAGAAAGTGAATTTAAGTAGGGCGCTCTGAATGCCGCATAGGCAACCACCTGAAAAATACAAATTTTTGGGCGGAACTGGACAAAAGTTAGTCATTTCCTGCAACATAGCCACGGGTTCTCCACTTTTGTTCAAGACTTTCAGTGGGAACTTTACTCCTCAGCAGGCTGCATACGATTTATAGCTTAGCTTTTACAACAAGTCGTTATTTATTCATCAAAATAGGGTCTACTTTGTTGAAATTCGATGGTACAAATGCAATGACCCCTGGGATAGTGCTGCTTATATACTTGAAACATTCAAGCAGAAAGAGGGGCCATGTTTACGTATGTCGGGTAGTCAGCAGCTGTCAGGTCGGAGCAGAGGTAATAAGTGTTGCAGAAGTGCCATTCTCTCCGCCACCATGAATGAGGTGATTTTTGGAATAAATCATACCAACCACGTATTCAGCCTCTAACCCAAGGCAGCAATTGAGTGGATGGGCACGAAGGCTGGGCTACGCACAAACGTCTCAAATGTGAAAATAATTTCGCTTAAAGTGCAGGCTGCGTTGAACTGGGGAAAAAGTAAACTTTACATCTCCTATTAATAAGCAATTGGCAAAGTTTATTTTCCCCTTTATCTGAAGTAACTTTTGCACGGAATGAAGCGAGAGTATCGTAATGGGTGTTAGGGGGAATTTAGCCAGTTGGAGTGCCTAATTTTTGGAACAACTGCACCAAAATACCACAAATGCTTATAGCATAAAATTTATCGAAATTATAGGAAATTTAGGAAACCTTTGATGAATTTCATAAGGAAGTGTCTCCTATTAGTTCTCGACTTTAATGCGACTCGGGGGCTGCTGTACACCACGTAGAGTAATTTTTGATGATTTGTGGACCAACTTTATGAAATTAAAATTTACATGAAGTCTACCCTCAAAGCTATTAAGGCAAGCAATGATTGTCGCCTGAATTTACTTGGAAATAATAAGTAATTAGAATGTTTGCAAATGTTGCACAGGTAATCGTTGAAGCAAAAATACTGATATTTTAGGCAGAGATTCGAAGCTAAGTAATGCTCTTGCTTCTTTATAGACCTCTACATTACAATTGTAATGTAATAACTGGGAAGGGTACTACTGCGTTAGTAAAACTGTTCTTTGGCTAGGTAACACATAGAGCCTTTCTGTTTGACCATCTTCTGTCCAGAGGACACTTTTGACAGTTTTTAATCTACCTTTTTGATCATATCTCCTGAATGTCACTTAGGTGACATCCAAAACACGGGTATTTAGTGAGATATATGTGCGCGTAGTTTATTTGAGGAAGACGAGGTATAAAGCACATACAGTCGTAAAATAACAATTTTTCAATCAAAAGGGGTTATATGTAATTCACCCCTACCCCCCATTATACAGCTATGCATGACAATAGCGGAATTTGAGTCCCATAAATTCCATCAAGTAGCATATTTTATTGCCGCTGAGGTCTTAAGCACTGCAGCAAGTGATAATGACCTCTCCCCACTAAAAACACTGTAATGCTCCTACCTCTTGCTTGATATCAGCTAATATAAGGAGGGTCAAAGAAAAAGAATTTCACTGACTGAGGTATTAGAAAGCAGGTAGCAGGGGAAATATTCCTTGATATATCATTGCTACGCTAAAAGCAGCCTTTAACAGAGGTGCTGGGTTTCAACAAACCCAAGCATTGATATCAAAATTGTGTTATAAATACCTTTTTAATGGAGACGGTTTATTTTGCAAAACCTATCTGTAAAGAAAGAGGCACCCATGTTTTCGTTTAACTAGGGGAAAAAGGCGGCATCATACAACGACCGGCCTTGGTTTTTTTTTATAACTATTAAATGATCTTGATCAACTTTGACAAAAAAATCAACCGGTATTTTTCCGATGGGACAATTTTCTCCTATTTTAACAGAACGATTTCCATTAATTTGATGCAAGTTGGAAGAAGATTTGTTTGAATTAATTGTGCGGAGTGCCTTCTTAGAAGAGGAAGATGAATGTCTTGTTTGAGTTGCACCGATTTATTACCGGATTTAATAAAAACATGATCCCAACTTTTCATTGAAAAGGTCCGGATGAAGTAACTGATCTTTATTTGAGTAAACAGCAATCATTTCCCCTTTATTTTAAAAATGTTGTCGCTGTTAAAGGCTTTAGCGTTGATTAAAGGTGACAATTCATTGTAAAAAGCTGAAACTGTTTGATGGATATTTATGCTAAAGGGAAATTTCATGCACCCTCAGCGTTATGAAAGAAATCCTGGTGTGCTAAGATTCCAGCTTCAGTAGTAAGTGAGTAGGATATTTCTAACGCCATGTCAACAGTACCAGTCCCACATCCCTGCATTTTAAATCACGCTCTGAAAAATCGAGACCTTGACTGTCTAAAGAATAAGGAACTAGAATTGATCCATGCAATTGAAATGCATCTGTTCTGCGTCGAATGAAAGCATAAGTGTCTGCCTTCTCTCATCCTTCAATGTCACTTTGAACTAAAAAAAGAGGCTAATTAACAAAATATTCTTTGCTTTTATTCTTCAAAAATTTAACCATTAATTATTCCACTGATTGCTGCTGAAGAAAATAAGCCTGCT
This sequence comes from Echinococcus granulosus, assembly GCF_000524195.1. Classification (NCBI taxonomy): domain Eukaryota; kingdom Metazoa; phylum Platyhelminthes; class Cestoda; order Cyclophyllidea; family Taeniidae; genus Echinococcus; species Echinococcus granulosus. Next base: position 1,349,134 of record NW_020170392.1, on the reverse strand, counting down.
TTGTACTTTATAATGACAGGAGAAATAAAACTAAAACTCCTTTACATCTCTTTATTTAGACATTCTCAAAGGAAAACTCAAAAGAGTCTAAGCAAACGATATGCACGCATTTATGCCATAAGTTATTAATTAAGGTGACTTGCTTTCATAGACCATATCACTCCCTTCTTAATAGAGTCAAATCTTATTTTCCTGGTAAAAGGCTGGATAACATAGAAAGGCACTCGTTTTTAAACTTCTGTGAATTGAAAAAGGCGAATTAAGCAAATGAACCCTTTGCAAAGGCCTACTTCTACACTCTCCTTAAAGGAGACAAAGCTGTTGCACGCATTTACCGGAACTTGTATAATATCAACTAAGCGGAAAAATGAACCTACCCCAAGTAAATTTTACGACTGCTTGTAAAACTAGATTTGATAATAAGTAGCATATCGGAGCAAACTTCGAAATACATTAATTTTGCTCAAAAACTTGTCAGGTGTGGTTATAAATTGCTTTAGAACGACTAACTGGGATGAGGATTGGGAGAATTAGAACTGACCGACTATTCAACTTGTGATTTTGGGCGAGGCAAAAGTTTGAGTCCATTTCAACGAAAGATGTTGTTAACACCTTCAAGGTAGTATTTGTTGGACAGAAGAGAGCAACCTCCTCGTCAGTGCAATAGAGGCGGTCATCTAAAAGTTAAAGTAGGTGTCGTTACATGCCGAAATCAATGTGTTAATTTGAGTGATACTTTGTCAAATGAAACAGCTTGATTAACTTTTGACAGCGAACTAAAATTTTGCTTTAAAATTATCGGTGTCACGGTTTCACAAATAGGTGATAAAAGCCTTGTCTCTGCATATATTTCTGCGACACTTTTTCGGTTTTTTTTTCTCAAGGCAGACCTCTTAATAGCGTCTGCGCCTATTTTGGTCTTGTCTTGGTAATTTGTCGTGACTTTGCGCCAAACCCATTTATCTCTAAGACAGATTAGACAGAAACTTAAAATCTAATTTTTTACAGGATGGAAAAGTGCATCATAAAGTTGGCAAACTGGAATGCAATCCACGTTACGATACCTAGCACTTAAAAATCTTGTTCTTGAAATTGGTGGTTTTATAATGCCGCGATGGTTTGTTTAATTTCACTTTTTGGTACCACGGGCATCTAAGGCTTCGCAATATGTTCTACTAGACAGTAAGGCCTCCAGGCTATGCCAATAATTTTCCAGCCCTTCTGTACGTTGGCAATACATATTCCGCCCTAGTATCATGTCTTCTTCCGTCTTCGGAGAAGTCACGGAGCGCTACAATTTCCATTTGTTAAGTATTCAAAACTTTGCAAATTAAAATGCTATAGTTGTAATCATTTTGCTTGGCTCATTTATTTTCCAAGCAAGTGACACGGCTATGCATTGAGCTTCATTACGCGGCTTCCCACCACAGTGTCTAATTTTGAAAATAGCCGTCTGGAACACCTATTACAGCTGTCTTTCCTTTTCAAAGGAAAGTTGTTTATACCCTTTAATGCGAAACAAGTCATTCGAAGCACTTGTACATCTACCTAGACAGGAATGGGTGTGGGTGACGGGTGTGTAGCTGCTTTGCAAGAATGACAATCTCAATCCGCTTATGCATGACAGGATGTTATGAGTCCTTGTTCCTCTAAATGCGTATTCAAAACAACATTCCGCTTTAATTATAAGGTAAGGACTTCAGAATTATGTTTATGAATAGCACTTTATGAGCAACTAAAAATGTTTAAACATCTAATAGTAATTGCGGCCTTTTATGGACGCAAGACAAAAAGTAGGTATGACGGAAAGGGTGAAAAGCTTATCAAACACAATTTTTTGCAAACAACAGAAATTCTCCGCTATTCAGCCTGTGGCCTAGACATCTCGCAATTAAAATACCCCGAATTTAAGACTTGCATATTATTTTTTGCAAATTTTGAACTGAATAATGGAACTTTTCCGCAATCGAAAGTTGCTCTTTTTTTACTTTACCTTACCTTCATGTCTCACCTCGTATATACTTTTTCTCCTCGAATGGTCAAGAATTATTATCACCCAATTCACTTGTAGCTGGGACCCATTTCCCAATCCTTTTTTAATGGGTGCTTTTAACATTCCAATACTATAGCAAAAAAAATCACTTTAATCGTACGAAATTACATTGACACCGATAAAATAAATAACGAAACTTGATTTGTGAGGTGGATAAGTGCTCTTCAATGAAAATAAAACAACCCGAGGCCGTTGGATTGCCTATTTGATAAAAGTGCTTGAGGTTGTAAGAAAACGCGCCTCCACTTTTTTCCCACTTTCAGTGGTGCGCTAATTGTCAACAGAATTTAATATGATGTGAATTACTCTACCTCAGGCCTTTACATAAAGCAAAATTGTCGTATTTTAAGAATTTTTCTTTACTTTTATGTATTTGGGAATGTAATATAACTATCTAGAAAATCCATTTGTTGTAAAATGTTGAAGGAGTTGTGCAGTCCCAACTTGCTAAACCATATCCCAATTAATTATGTCAGTGCTTGCCTTCTCAGTATGCAAATTTCCTTTGAGTGGTGGGCAATAGGCATATGCGAAAGACCTCATATAATTGTATTTATTTAAAAATGAGCATTGTTTCATTAATAATGAGGTTCTTGTAAAACGTTTTGATAAGTAGTGTAGCTATCGGTGTAGCTATCGCAAAATGGGTGATTCAGTTGTAGGTTTGTTACTTGGATCAAATTAAATTGCTGGTTGTTGAATGGTCGAGCGGTGGTTTGTGATCTTCAGCACAGAAAGAATACGAGGAATTGTGGATAGCACGTTAAATGGCTATAAAGTATTAACATCTCTATGGCTACTTTAATGGTCCTTTGCCTCGGCTACCACTAAGCTCTTATGAGGAAGTATTCTCTACAGTATGAATATACGAGGCCTTATTTTAATGAGAAATAACACCAAGTCTAATTTGGACGTAATGGGCTTTGACTAGTATAAATCCGTTGCTTTTTACTTTAATTATACTAAAATGATGGGTAGAGATTAAGTACATTAGGTAGTTCTTGGTTTTTTCCAACTAATCCAAAGACATTTAGCACAAGGACCAAACTCACTTTCACCGCAAGTGACTTCGGAGTCATCAATAGCAGAAATAAATCGGGGTCGACAGTCTTCACGAGGATCCAGGATGCAGGTTACATTGTCGAAAAGTTGACAGGGGAGGTTACGCTTACAGGCCGTGTTATTTCGGCAAATGTGACCCTCTGAGTAGAATATTTCCGCGTCACATAAGGAAACTGTGACCCATGAGCAACAGATAAACAAAATCAGCATCTTAACTACTTTTGTTTACGCCCTGGAAGCCCTTGTGCTTTTTCATGCCCGGGGATTAATTCTTGGAGCAGTGCGATTGGTGAATCCGAAGGCGACGATTCCGCTAGCTCATTGGTTCGTCCAATCCGGTGGGGAAAAAGAACTGGCTTTTTCAAGGCGCTAGTGTTTCATGAGTTTTCACATGATAATCTAACCTAATCCAATTTCACTACATATCGCCATGATAGTCATTTGTTCCATTACAAATAGTAAAAGACTTTAGGGCTAGGAACTCATTTATGTTCTTAGACGTTCGCAAGTGCAAAATATCCTAATAGGACACATCTATTTATCTATGTATTTGTAAAAACACTTAAAAGATGCTTTTTTTGAATTCTTTGGCTGAATTGTAGAGCCCTCTTTTTATGTCTGTTGTAATTGCATTCTTCGGTTGAGTGGGTATCACGGATATAAAACACATAAAATGCACGAAGTATGAAGAAAATTGGGGTTCACTTGAAAAACCGGTGGCCAGAGATAAAGTTGTTAATGTATGTAGTTCATATAGAGACCTCATCTTATTACCTCTACTTTGTCCAATGTCCTGGCAACTATTCAAAGCTAGCTGTATTTTTGTTCATAAAACTAAAATAATTAGATTGTTTAAGAACTCACATTCATGTTTCCTCTTTGCCCAAAAAAAAAACACTGTAGAAGGAGATTTAATTGTTAAGAAAAAAACTTCCTACATTTATCTTGAGAGGATGACATCAGTTTGAGTCGTACCAGTGTCCATACAGATTCTCTGACCCATGCAATGCGGTCGCCGTTGTGGAATCATGAGTTCAAGACACCAGTTCCGGTATGTCCTATCACTTCTTTGAGGATGACCCCAAGCCTGACCAATATTGTAAGTTTTTTTTCACCCATCAAACGACGGTGGGGTTCTGCATGCTTAATATAAAATCCCGAAACACCTCCTCTAGGTATGAGATAAATCCCTTCAAATTGTGATGGCTTTTTCCAATGGTCAGAATGTTAATTGTCTGTTTTGTGCTCAAAAGCCGAAAATGATAGTCATTGTTTGATGGCACCGACACAAGCCATCATACTTGGATAAGAAGGTTTCCATCATTTCTGCTTTTAGTAAAACGTAAAGATGGTTTTTATAAAAGAATACTTTCATCTGAAAAATAGATTACTTTGTATCCCCCAGCGGCTCAGTAGACACGAAAATTCTCAATAAAATGACCTCTTTTTTATGCTAAGGTTTTGGGGTATATTTATGCTTCACTTAGTACATAATGTCCTTCACATTTAATGGAGCATATCTGGTTTTAGAAACAATAAATAGGGATCAAGAGCGACAAGAGATTATTTAGTTTCAGAAAAATTATAGTGACGGGATATATATAGTTACCAAAAATTAACATAACGTAAAAGTGGACCGTAAATGGTCCTTAAAGACTTTGACACCATATCAAAACTAAACGTTTCCAATTACTTATTTCTGTGGGTACTGTAACACTGACTTTGGACCATGCCAGTAGCCTTTAGTCCTCTCACGGGTCCACAATGTGTAGTCTGCCCGAGTATTATGCCTTCTTTCTTCTTTGTGGAAGTCTCGGGGTTCTACGATGATGGCGGCGGAAGGTAAACCCGACATTAAGGACAGCTTTTGGAATTTCTACTGTTGAGTGAGCATAATGGAAGAAGCGCATAGGTTGCGGACGGGAGGATCCGTGACGACTTCTTACAGAAGGCTTAAAAATGACGTCAACCTTCGGCAACTACCCTAGTCCGTGTTCTTCAGAAATGCTATTTACAATTGAAGCGACATACCAGCCATGAACCATCCAAATGTGTGCCTTACGAAGCTACCCACCGTGCCTGTAAAAAGATGTCAACTAGCCCAACACACGATACCTCCTCTACCTCTCTACCAGTTGGATATAACTTAGGCAGATATGTGAGATATGCGAGAACAAATTAGCAAGGAGGAATGGACGCAAAACCTTATCTCCGCGAAACTACTATTAGACCCCATCCTCCATCAAATGACTTTGCCTTTAGGCCAGTGTTCCTACGACTAGCGATGAACATACCTGATAACCAGCATATTCCCCCTTCCCTTAATGCAGTTACCAAAGCAAAATGAAGCTCTAGTCACAGTTAAATTGCCAAGAGGGATCAGTGACGTTGCATGCAGATACCGTCTCAGTTTCACGGTTGAATCACCGGTGTTTCGATTACATCACCGACTACGCTGCGCCGGACGGCAGGGGGAGTTGACTAAGAAGAGGACCAGGGACAAAGGTCACGAGTAGAGAGGAGGCTATACAATACTTTATTTGTTTATTTGGCTGTCGGTTTCGGTAACAAAACAATTAGAGACTCCGTCATTGTACATTTACCTACCAGCCTGGCCTCTGGGTTATGCCAGTAGCTCCCAAGTCCTTCGTAGATTGACAATACAAATTCTGCCTAACTGTTGTCTTCTCTCGTCTTCAGGGAAGTCTTGGGGCGCCAAAGGGAATGAATATAATGTCCGTGTTTTATCTGGAATCAAAATGTAGCTGTCCCCAAAAATGAACTTTATGAAACAGATGTTCTTAAGTAGAAAATGAATGAAATGCTTGTAGCACCCCAAGACTTCCCTGGAGTTGAGAGAAGACAACACTATGGCATAGCACATGTTGCCGGCCCACAAGAGTCAAGGGGCGACTGGCATGACACGGGGACCACGCCGCCCAATAGAAGTACAAAGGCAGAGCCTAAAGTGTCCTTGAAACCAAAACGAGGAGTTAAACAAATAAAGTGTTACATTGCTCCTCTTTTCTTTCGAGCTTCGTCCTCAACGTTCCCCCTTTGTCAACCCTTCGTATCGGACATCTCAACGCAGTCGGTGCATTAAGGAAAAGCATCCAACGACCAACCGCGCGAGTCATCGAATTTGCGTGCGACTAAGGAGCCAACCGACTGTAATATCACTGATCTCTTAAATCCTGCTGGACCTGGGGTTTTGCCCTGTATGGAAAGTGCATTGGGGAAAGAGAAATTACGCTGGTTATTAGGATTATCCATCGTTGGTCGTACAAACACTGGCCCAAAAAACTGAGTTGTTTATTAATTGACGGGATCTAAAGTAGTTTTACGGGAATAAGGCTTCTCCTTTATTTCCTCTTGCAAATTTGTTTCCACTTCAACGCTTCCCAATCATATGTACCTCGGTTCCATCCCAGCGGTAGAAAGGTGGAGGAGGTATCGCATGTTCGATTAGTTAAAATCCCCATACAGATATGGTGAATAGTTCCGTAAGAAACATTTCCGGGTGGTACATGGCTAGTGTGTCTCCTCAGTTACAAACGACATTTCTGGAGACCACGAGAGTGAGGTATAGATTGGGTTGACGTCATTTCCAAGCCTTCTGTAAAGGACAGTCACAGATTTTCCCATCAGTATCACATTGTTCTTCTTCCGTTACGTGAAGTTTTAGCATTTAAAAGTGGAAATCAAGATAATAATCCTTTAGGAATGGGTCTGCTATCTGCTTTTGCCAATGTTGTCTTCTTTTCTCTTCAAGAATGGCTCGGAATTCATTTCTAGGGCCAAATATATATTTCCGACGTGCAGAAGGGTTAGAGGACTGTTGGCTTGTCCGGAGGCCATGATGCTTAGCGAGAATACAAAGACAAAGCCTTAAGTGATCACTAAACCAAAGTGAAAAGTTAAACAAATGATCCAATTATGATTATACCTACAGACTTTAGTCCAGTTGTGAGAGCCTTTCAATTCTTGGTTCCTGGTGCGAATCTTTTAAGATTACTTGCATGTAGATACAAAAGATACACTTTATGTACGTCCCCAAATATTGCACATATTTAAATCATTATCATGCTTGTTGACCATTTTACATTAATGATAGTTCTTTTACTTATATTAATTAAGTAAAGTATTCTATTTGCAATAAAATTGCATGTGGTCTATTCAATGTCTACAATTTGTTTTATATTACGAAGCCTTTAATAATTTTATTTTTTTGATTGTGCTGCTTAAATGTACCAAGTGATAGTAAAAAAACAAGCCGTTATGATAAAATTTTAATTGTATATTGTTTATGAACTCTTTAATGAGTACATCAAGGTTCTGTCATGAGTACCATCAAATTTAGATTGACTTAATTTCTTTTGCATGTAATTTGTTCACTTTATTTTCATTAAAAAGTTAGAGCTTAATCAGACTGCATTTAGGGTAAATAAATTAATTCAATTTTGTGCCAAATCTTAGGTGTACTTTTGCTTGTCAAAAATTTCACCATTAAAAAGCAGCCTAGACAATTCCACCCGAGACAGGGCGCGCTGTCAATGGGTTTGTTAGACCTATTGATACTTCAATTTTCACTCTAAGCTTAAAAAAGCATGCCACTTTGAGTGTGCGATGTCTTACACCAGTTACTTGATCCACAAATCCATTGCACCCCTTTTTGCCACCTAAGCCTTTTTAAATACAGAATTTATGGTCGGACGGCACGAATTGCAAAGCCTAGAGCCTTAATGCATTTAAAAATCGTCATGAACTGTGTATTTCATGCAAGCTGAGATCATGGTGGGCAAACTTCGTTTATCTACCTACTAAAGTCTCAAGGCACTTCCGGTTCCACTGCAGTTCAGCGTGGAAACAGGACGAATGTAAAGAGCAACAGCGACAACAAAGGCATGTCAAGAAGTGTAAATCAATCACTAAGGCTGCCCCGGATGCGGAGACACGCAGTCCCGTTTAGGGTCATTCACACACTGAAACGGCGGAGCTTAGTCACTGCCTCTCCTGCATCTGGTGCAGTAGGGTGTTTCACAGCCCTGCTCTCCATTACCATCAGTGAGATCGTTGTACTGTTTCCTTTCCTCCTCCTGCCTTTCACTTTTTAACGACCTTGACAAAATACCAGCTTTAGCCTATACTGAAGGGTCAAAATGAACCAGTTTTGGACTGTTTTCAGTAAAGAATAATGTAAATACCCTGTCGGACAACTACGGCTTAAATCCATGTTTTGCATCTGATTTAAACTTCATTAATAAAGTGTTCGTTTTATTTAGGAAAATAAACTGTTTACATTAGTGACTAAGGCCTCTCCTCCATAGATTGTGAGTTCATGGATCTTGATGCCGAGTTGTTAAATATAATGTTTAAGTAATCTGTGTCAAACTAATCCTCGCAGCCAATGCATTTAGGCAAGAAGGGCATTGTTTGTAAAACGGATTATCTACCGCGGTCGCCCATTTACTGTTGAAGCTCTCATAAAGTATAATTTGATTTCTGCGTTATCGTCAGCATATATCACAATTACGGAGCCATTACACACGTTCAACAATTCTCAAATTAAGCCGTTTAAATTTAGCATTTAAGGTGAAAATTTTTCATTCCCTACACAAGCTTTCCTGCTTAACCCAAGCAAAAATGCAAGCGAAGCAGAGTGCCCTTGCGGTGCCTAGGCAAGACGAGGACTGAAACTCCTAATATCCCAAGAAATACCATTCGTTGTTTTGCCTTTTTGATATCCCTTAATTTTAATGCCCGGGAGGAGGTAAATGAGACAGTACATTATTGAATTGAAGGGCCCTATTTTTTTCATCTCTAACACCTTTTCACTTATCCCCTGGCTACCTCTTTACCCTCCTTAAATTAACTTACCTGGATTTTGCATTCATTCCCCACTTCTCCTGCTAGTAGATTTAATCCCCATCTGCTTGACAAAAGCGTTTAAAATATTTTTTAATTTACTCCCAAATTATGCCTAAATGAAGATGTAAATCAAGAGTTATTCGTAAGAAGTTGTTTCTGATTTCTTCATCAGTTATCAATTTTTGACTGTTTGGCTTTGAAATGGCCCTATTATTTAAGCTGTGGCTTATCCAAAAGTTTCCAGCAATTTATTTTACAAATTACTGTCACAAATTTGCAGAGAAACGTTTGAAATAAAAACCCTGTCATGAGAAGGTAGAAGGAAGGATGTAAGGAAGGTGGCACCTGAATTCCCTAGGCTTCCCGCTCATAGCTAATTAAAATGACAGGAATTTGGAAGACTTAAGACAAGTAGCACTTAAGTCCATTTATTTGGATACCTGCATAAAAGAAATTTGTACTAAAAAATCCATAACCCATTTTTTTAAAATCCCCTATCAAAAATGGGGAAATAGTGGTTGAAGATCTATGGAAACGGCATTGTATATAAAAGTAACATTAAAATTTTAAATAAATAATCGCCTAATGTTCCTTGGTTAGCTTTATCGATAGCTTGGCAGTAAGCAGAGCGGTCAGCAGAGGAGAAAAGCGAAAGTTTTGTGAAAGAAAGTACAACCACCGGTCTACAGCAGTGACCTTGAGGTACGATGACTGCCCTCCTCCTCCTCCCCCTCCAGCTTCCCTCTTCTGCTGTCTCAAGGTCAAGGACTACAAAAAAAGCGTCCTTCAGATTCGCTCTTTCAGTGCCAAGGCCAACCTCGCCAAGTGAGCTTTGCTGACCCACATTCAGGACACAACACCCTTGGTATGGATTTTTTGCCCCCCAAAGACAGCAAACGCGGGTGCGTTAGTCAGCTGGTGGCGGTGGGATCTGCCAAAGCCAGCCCGAAAAGTACTGCGCATATCCCAAATCTCGTCATCACACTCAACCGGACACGCGCACGGCGATTTGTTAGTCCTTCAAGTTAGAGGTGAAGGAGGTCGGTTCAAACACCTCACCAAATGCCCATTCCGGACAAGGCTGGCGTGGCGAGGTAAGCGGCGCTACACAGAGGTAGCGTTATGAATCAGCGTGTCTGGAATTTGTTTACTCCCTGTCTTCATCGATGTTTTCTGTCTAGAAGGAGCACACACACACCATTCCTTTATCCGAGGATTTGCTTACTCAAAGTTGTAAGTTTTCTGCCTGTGATTTGGACAAAGCCAAGAGCTCTTGTCAACTCTTAGTTCTCCCTCCTTTAATTATCTTCTCTGTATTAACCTCCACCAATATCTAAATTAGTCAGGTAGACCGTTCTTTTACAAGAGAGTTAGTGCTTGGGTTTTCATTAAGAGCTACTTTGTCCGTTTCCCGTGACCGGCAAACTGTGGTAGTTGGTATTTTACATTTACTCAATATGCTTAGGCCATTGCCACTCGGAGATTATGCGAAAGGATGAAATTGTGATGATGCTAACACGAAAATTCACTAAAATGCACTGTTTTCTAGGTACTCCCATCCAAATACTTGAGATAGTTTAAAATTTCGCACGAAGAAATTGCTACTAGTCGTGTGAATGCAAAGAGAATCATCAAGTTTAAGATGGGTAACGAAAGGAAGTTACATTTCTTTTTGCAGAAAATCACAAGAAACATTTTCACGATATGTGCGATATTTGGGGCCGACGTAGCCTAGATCAGTCAGCCTAGGCGAAATCAAATCTCGACAATTAGGTTTTGCCCTTGAACCTTACATGCTGTTAGTGAGTTTTTAGGAAACCCTCAAACCTCTTGTTTTAATGAATAAAAGTTTAAGGACGGTCCACGCACCCTTGGAGTCATGTATCTGGTACATTTGAAATAAATGGCATCCTGGAATTTAAATGAAGCGGAAAATGAAAACGAATTGGCTGGGAAGGGTTAGAATGAAGAAGTATGAAATCTACCGCGTCTAGCGTCAAACTTGGGCCATTACAACGGCAACTCATTTTCAAATTCCTTGTACAATGACAAAATAGCAAACAGTGATGCTGGGATTGTTACGTCAAATAAGAAGACTAGATTGCGTCCTATTTTTATTAAAGGTTGATAGGACGCGTTGTTTCTCCACTAGCCCAAATTAAAAGCAGAAGACCATTTTGTCTCACTTGAATTAATTATGACAGACATGATACTATGCATAGATAAGGGACTCTATTGTTTGTGTTTCCTAATCAAATTGCAGGAGGTAAAACCCACTGCTGTCTAAAAACAACTCCTTCCTGCTATCTTTAAAAAGTGTAATAAAGCATGGTGACCTAAAAGCTAAGCATCAGAAGGACTAAGTGATGCCGCTGCAGAACAGCGGTATTGGCGCCATTGCCATTTTTATAAGAATCGCTGGCAAAGACCCAAACACGTACAAAAGTGCAGCCTATTATTGACCGATGATAAAGGTATGGTGTTTACACGCTCAACGTAGTGACGTATATACACGCCTCAAGGTCACTCCCACGATCCACTGCAGTGATGTCAGCGGAGCCACGCCGGTCCATTTGACTTACACACACACCCGCGAACACGGGGAAGGTCTGCTCGGCCCATCAAATTGCACTAAAACGAGCGCCACTACGTCAATTTGCCTCTTTATGCGCCAAGGTCACTCTTTAATGCGGTGGTAGCCAATCGCAATGCGACTTGGCAAAGGTGCAACTTGGCTTGATCGCGGAGTGGCTAATTTGGAGGTCGCGCAGGAGAAGCGTCACTTGGTCGAAAAGTGTAAAAGATGTTTATCTTCAAGGCTTATATAAAAGCTGCTTTTGCTTTTTCCCAAATAAAACACTTCCGCTGAATACATTTTGATGCTCTGTTTCATGACTCGTTATCCGCTATTGATTGGTTGAAGTGTTTCGCACACCACATATATGCGATAACCTTGACAATGCATTTGCATAAATTAGCCATTCGGTGACTAAGAAGAGACGATAAATCAAACCCAAGTGGTGTGTGTGTGGGTGTGAGTCCGGATGGTACAACTTAACAAAGCGCGGTGCATCCGTGTCGGCGATACTCACACTCCTTTGCACTCTGTAACCTCAATCCTTATCGATTGCGGATGGCGGTTGACGTACTCACCCTGGCCAGGCCAAGCAGCGCCATCGCTCCATCTCAATCAATGCGATTACACCTGCTAATGGAGTTTGTCGACTGGGACAATAGTTACTACGATGAATATAGCAGCAGTGTTAATCACAGAGAATGGTGCATACCCTTTAGCGAAAACATTTTGGCTAGCCATTCGTTTGCCTTAATGAGCTGAGTCGATGTGGTAGGCTGCGCGATATCTGTATATCTGCTAGCATACAAATTTCCATATTTAGATGCGAATATTTTGTACACATAGGAATGTTCGGGACGAAAATTTTAGGTGTTAACTAGATTAATTTTTTAGCATGTCGACAGAAAAAATACTTCCATTAGTGCCTAAGGCGAGCAAGCTCGCTATGTGTCTATGTTAGATGAAATGTAAAAATGACAACCAAAAAGCTCTAACTAATTACACTTTTCCATGAAACTCCGAGGCATAGGAAATACATGCCTTAGCTTCATGGTCAGGAAAAGGAAAATAAGCATAGCACCTTTGCTTATTTGTGAACAAATCAGTCCCTTCTTAATATGTTCAAGTGAATTTTTTTTACTTGCTTGTTGTTTATTCTTTTGAAACTATTTGTGCCACTTGCAAAGGTAGTGATTCGACTTCATTGTGGATGTCAAGATATGGGTGGACTTTTAAATGAATTATGGGAAGCTTCTCCACCGCGTGCCATAAATCTGCAGTGCCCTTTTTGATTTACTGAAGAGAGCAATTTTTTTCTCCTTTGATAATGATTATGGTAAGAACAATTTTGAAGATACATCCAGTAATTGTCTGCTAAAGGAGTTTTCGAATTTTGTACAAACTTGTTCTCCTCCAAATTGCAAAATCAGACAGCATAAAGAAGAAGAAGGAATTACCACCTCAATCTGTTGAGGCGGGTGGGGATGCAAGCAACCTGCGGGCTCAATCCCTTCGCAATCGGTCAAAATCTTCCAAAATTTTAGTTTGCTTCATCATGTTTAGTAAAGTCCGCCATGGCATGCGTAAATTAATTAAAACCATAATTTTTGCCACATGAATTGCCGAAATGGTATGATTTTAAATAGGTCAGGAACTCTAGTAATTGAGTGGCGCATTTTGACTTCAAGATCCAGTTAATTAGTTAATTCAACAAGCTCATTTCCTCTATAGATGATCACTAGATCCAAATTACAACAATTTTTTTTTAAAAAACTGCAATGTAAACTTCAGGCTGTGAGCCATCATGACAAAAGGTAATTTCAAATTCTCATCACGCCTTTTGGGTAGTAAATTAATGAGCTTAAATACAATATAAAAGAAATGCATTTATAATGCTCCTTATTAAGCAAATTTTAACCTGTGCTTCGTCAGCACATAAAACTTCTATATTTTAATGACTGATGTAAAATTAATAAGTCTCATCAAGTCGCTCTGGTCAACTCTTGAATGCAGAAATTTATTAGTGGTGGGCGTGGCGCCACGAGACCTACCTAAATACGGAAGGAGGGATAATACTTGGGCAGGATATGCATTGGTCGACGTAGAGAAGGGTTGCGGGGCTAACGACACTGCTTGGAAGCCATTTCACCTGGCGAAAGTACAATCGCGGCGCCTTAAGTGCCCCCGTAATCGAAACGAAGAGTTGAACAAACAACCAAAGCAGTACAGTGGAATTTACCGTGTTCATCTCTATCAGGGCATTCGAATTTGAATTATTCATGAAATTTGACCAATGAAATGTACTGGTGCTTTATGCAACTGGAATAAGCAAGTTGGTGATACTCTTAGGCGGATACTTTATAACTCGTAGCTATAACGAAACTAAAGTTTGCATATAAGTTTCTTTCCATGTAGGTGAGATATTCATTATGGAACAACAAATAAGTGAATTAATTTATTAGATTACAGTACTAGCTAAATTGAGTCTATTATGAAGCAAATAATTTAAAGCATTTATCATAATCGCCGACAACATTAACATTGTATACTTTATTTCAATGAAGTGGCTTTCCTCTAGAGGAGATTCTGTGGTTTTTGCCGTACAATGACTAACTATAGGCCATTTTTTCAAGTTGAGTCACTGATGTTTGCATTTTTTCAAAACTCCTTAATTTGGTCAATAAAACGACAGCAATGGACTTTGGCCTCACGAAACCAAGTTCTTGGATTTTTGGCAGTGGCAGCGTCCTAATGCGCGCGTGGTTCAAGTAGGATCCCAGGCGGTTTCAATCAAAAGTAATGGCCAGCAGTTATTTAAACTCATTATCATTAACCAAAACAATGTGGTGATTATTCCACCTTCTTGGAAATATTTTTCATTTTCTAACTTTTGCAAAAGAAGGGGTTGGTAAGGCTATAAACGGACACGTTGGTCGACTAGATTATAAACCTGTGTTTCCTGCATCGCAGTTAATCTCTATCTGCCTATTTACCCTTTAGACCTTCTTCGAATGTAGAATCGATGAGCACTGGCGTGATTTCAATGTGAGGTTCATAGCCAATCAGTCACGAGCAATTTATCGACCAGTCACGCATGTAGGCACGCACGCACACACGCACGCGCGCATACGTCTTATTTACAAGGCCAGATTAGCGTCTGTCAAAGGCATGTTATGACTGAATAAATGAGTAAATCTCTAGGTAGTGGCAAAAACAAATTAGCTAGGCCAAGTTCCTCAGGTAACTGAAAACCCACTTTCAGTCGGAGATCGCGAGAGTGGACGTTTCCTCGACATTTTTGTAGGCAAGTAGGTGCGCACGTGCGCGAGAGGGAGAGCATGAAGTCAACCGAGGTAAATTTGTAGCGTCGCAACAATTAGTAGCTCGGCTGCTAACCGGACAGACAGACATAACAAAGACAGGCACTTGGGTGTCTAGACATGACCGATGATGTCTCCTTTGGAATTAAGTTGCCTACACGCGCGGGCTTCGTCGTCATTTCGTGTGGAAAAACAAATTGCCATTCTTTTAGCGGTAACCATGGTACTACACTTCAATCTTATGATGTTCATGTATGGTTGAACCGTGAAAGTTACCTTTTTAATGTCACTTTTAGTGATATCTCGGTCACGAAAAGATGAACGAGTGTATTAAGCACAAGTACAAGAATATTACGCCGATTTCTAAATTCCATTGGGCAATTGATATGCCCTCCATAAGGTGCATGTAATAAATTTCCTCATCTTAACTAGAAGGTATTAAGAGAGCTTTGGTAGTTTTTTTCCACTCACGGACTAACTGATTAGACCTTGATCCTCAAGCAGAATGGGGTCATTCGTCTTTGATGAGTTCAAGGTCAAAATCGGACAAATAAGGTTTCTGTGTGCGAGTTGGCCAAGTTTATTCCCAATGGATACCATATTTATTAAAACAGCCAGAGTGAAAATTACATTAGGTTAGAAGCTAGAATCATTCAGGATTTGCCTGAACTGCGCTACACCGGAAATGCCAGACATAAATCCAGAAAAACGTTACAGCCAGTTGTAAATCTTTTCATAATTGGGAACGATACTGCCATTCAAAATCTAGCCATAGGTAGTTGTAAGTGGTTTGGGATTTTAAAAAATAAATATTAGAGTCATGAGAAACGGATAATGCAAGGGAGACAGCTCCCTTGGCATTATTGCAAGGTAATCGAGACATACTCCAATCTTTTTTCTAGGGAGAATCAATTTTCTAGCCTATGTAGTTAGTTAGTGGATGCAGCGTTGGAAATGCTGAGGATTATCAACTAATGCCTAGTTATCAGTTAAAGACGCTGATTTTTTCTTTAAAAGGCAAGCCTTTTATTGAGCAAACTCTTTAAACTCATTTTTCTATGCCTTACATTGCCTATGATTTTGGACGTATTTGATTTCGAAATGTCAAAAACGTCAAACATGGAAATCTAAGCAACTGCACAATCTATGGAGCGACCTTGGTAGCGTAGTCAGGCATTCCTGCAAAGTGGATGCGCACACGACCTTCGATGGTGGATGACATAAATTTGCCTCAATGTTTCGTGACTCACACAAGATAAATCACGTATCTCTACGTGAGAAAATGGCCGAATTCAGACAAAGAAACATTTATGTTCTGCAGTGGGTCGCTTCCTGTGCAGATGCATAATCGTTTTAAGCTTACCCCTAAGCACCGACGTTTGACGTCACGAATTTAATAGCCGAATTGTCCGGCTGTCTTCAAACTTCACAGAGTTTATTCAGGCAATATCATAATATTGGACAGATGAAGGCCAATTGGCATTAATAACTATTTGGAGTATACATAATCTAGATTTATCAAGCCTTTTGTTATTCACAAAATGGAACTGCTTTCTGAAACCCATTTGTGTGGAAATGTGTGTTAAATCAGATCAGCTTTGAACCCAAAGAATGTTTTTAGGTGTATTGAAGTAATGGTTTGCGAACATTTTTTTATCACACTCTTAGCTTCAATAGATTCTCAACGCAAAGCAAATTAATTTTTTCCCAGAGATGTAAATATTTTTGCAAATCCTGATATTTAAAAGGACTTCTAAGTTCCGTTGAAATATACAGAGACTTATAGGTATTTACATAACTTGACATTCGCCCTAAATTATGCCGGACAGTAAACGGAACTTTCCTTTTCTCGATGTTTTCTGAGCCTGTTTGTCCGCCTGCCTGTGTACCTTTAAGCACTTCCCAAGCGTTGTCATTCATGCATTCGCACTGCCATGTCAAGGCCACATGCCTATTGGCTGGAATACGCAGAGTTACCTCGAATGTTGGCCTACCCCAACCAATGACTCCGACAACCTTCAGTTAAGTTCTTTCTTTTTTACTTTTTCGATTACAACGATAGGCGAGGTATTAAGTGAAGCGGAGAAAGGCGATCTTTTTGCTTTCTCTTTTCTCTCCTCTCTTGGCCGCCCAAAATAAGTCAGACGCAGCATTCATCTCAGTATCTTGGATTCCGCATCCTCGTTAAATATGCATTTCAAAAAACAAGGGTTTCAAAAAACTTGTTTATTAGGGAGACAAAAAAGTGTGATACGTAACTCTGGCAGTACCTGGGAAAATTCACCACTCACGAAGTCTGCTGTCGACAGACAAAATAGTTTTCCGATAGCCGGAAAACAAGCGCATTTTAACAGCCCAACCTTCCTATAGTTGGGAAAAATAGATTTGTTACTGCATACAAGCATGGCCTAGAAAATATTCTGTCCCCTTTCAGCTAACCAATTAAAGCTGGCTGGATATCAAGGGTTTCATAGGATTACGACTCAATCCGCTTTGATCTCCCGTTAACATTAAGAAATCCTATTCTTAGTAACATTCGTCGGTGATTTGCGTGATTTTATAGGTTAACTGTAAGTCACCACGACCGAACTATAGTTAGACGAAACAAAAGGTATAAATTTTGGCCTACCACTCATTTTTGCAATTATTGAATGCTACTGGAGTCTCTGAAGTTCTTAATGCTGCCCACGGTCTTCCGTAATTCCTTATCCAAGTATTGTGTATACATTAACTAGTAATGGTTCCTCCTTAATAATTCAAATTTTGGCAGTGCAAATTGACTGGAATTTTAATTTAACCAAATTGTTATAATCCAAAACTGGTTGAGGGCGTTGAAGAATGCATCACAGTGGCCGACTCCCAGACACATATTGAATTTTGAAGCTGTTAAAACAATTTCATCGCAAAATTCTGCTCAGGTAAGATATTTCTACCCCTGAAAATTAAATCTGCTGTAAAAATTTACATTGCATAAAAGTATTCAGAGGTGGAAGTAGTAATTGGTTTGTGTTTGGGACGTTTGCTCTAGCCAATACG
The DNA here is from genome assembly GCF_000524195.1 of Echinococcus granulosus. Taxonomy (NCBI): domain Eukaryota; kingdom Metazoa; phylum Platyhelminthes; class Cestoda; order Cyclophyllidea; family Taeniidae; genus Echinococcus; species Echinococcus granulosus. Next base: position 1,331,220 of record NW_020170392.1, on the reverse strand, counting down.
GAACTCGTACGTGAATACAGGGTCTGGCCACGTAAAACTATCATACAATTAGGTAAAAACTTTTCAATTTTAATAAAAAGGTGGTTTTGTGCATGTTACTTTTTTCATAAGCTCTTGCCTCAAGAGATAGAAGAATCTTTTTGATGAAATGGATGTGTCCATTTCAATGAGTGAATGTATAGATAAATAGCCTTTTTAACGGGGAAAGAGAGTACAATCAAGGGAGCATAAATACACCCATTTGCTTTATTTTTTTAAAAATTTTTACTGATCAAGGCAAAGTCAAGACATAACTAAATGCTCGTAATGGTCATTTTTACCTTTCAAAATGTAAGAATAAAATGCGTTTGCGGTTTTGTTCACTCTTTTTGAAATCACTTTGACTTTACAAAAGTGAGACATTCCGGAAAACATGCCACACCTTGGCTTAAAAGCATTTTCACCTTGCACTTGTTATTCAACAAAATGCTTCTTTTAAAAATTTTATGTCAACTTCGTACGCTCATATTGTGCATAGGACTTCACGAAATTTGGATCATCACCTAACAAATAGTATAGGTGGCGAAAAAATCATTTAAATACTGTCATTTGCACATTTAATTTATTTAAAGGTCATTTTAAGCTAAGAGCAGAGTTATACACAGATTTTACGAAATCAGATATGGAGAGGCGATCATGCACAATGCTTTGATTACTTGTTTAACTCATCGTTTTGGTTTTGCGGGCATTTAAGGACCCGCCTTCATGGCCGTGCCAGTAGTCTCCAAGTCCTTTTGTTCGTCGGCAATACACATTCTGCCACAGTATTGTGTCTTCAGGGTGGTCTCGTGGCGCTACATGTGGTCGTAAAAACAGCAATTTCAAATAATTGAAATGGTTTTAAATTTGTTGGTGATGCTTAAGCTAATTCCGATTTTCGCTAAGTCTTTAGAAGAAAATCACATGTTTACTAACAGTGAACGGGTGTTTCCGAAGCTTGTGGCGGAAGAAAGTGATGGAGGATTTAACGAAAGCACGATTTGTAGCATAACTCCCTTCCTATAGATTTCAGGTTGATTAAAACGCGTTCGTCTTAAATTCCTGCTTAAGCGTAATATTTCTACTGACAGAAGTAGGCAATAGGATCCGCCATATTGCAGTACATATGCAAAGATTTTTTTTTCTAGTTGACTTAAGCGAGTAAATCTACATTGAATCTAGGTATTCCAATCAACTCCAATTTACAGAAAATGCGAAATTTGCTTTTCTTGATTAACATAGTTGTTGGCTGAAGTCATCCACAGGTTCGTCGATTTCGGGCAATAATGTCTATTATTTTTATTAAGAAATGGGAACAAATCAGCAGAGTAAAATGCAGGATTTTGTTTGTTAGTTGCCGTCTCCAATCTTCAGTAGTAAAATTTACTCAGCATTCACTGGAATTGATTGGTTTAGATGCATTTTCTGTCGCTTTCAAAAGGCAACCACACCTCTCATTAAAGACCTTGGCTATCTTCAACGCCCGAAATAAATGAATACAGCCGATTTGAGGCCAGTTTGTTGCGACGCAACAGAACTCTGAGGCTTTTTGGCGAGAAACCGCCACCTAAAATGGCCGATTTTAGAGTCGCGAAAGGGAAGGAGCAGTGGAAAAATAGATGTTAGACGCTATGCCTACGTAATGTCTCAGAGGCCGCGGGTGTGCGTGTGGAATCCTTTGATGTTGACTGCGCTGGCGTGATGCGGCTTTTTGAACGATTGACACACACACACACACACGCAAAAAATGAACAATAAGGTGGCGGTGGTAGTAATTTATTCCTTGCTTCACTTACGCGTCTGAATGAGCTCAAGTTGAGAAAGATGGGTTTTAGCAAAGCGTGGGCGGGTCAGAATCGAGTTATGCCCATGAGTGTTAAATTCAGTGTCAAATTTCTCTTCTTATCATTATGTAAGGAATACTGAGTATCCAGAGGGACTCTTATGAATTAAACCATATGTTTCAGAAATGAAAACACCTTCCAAAATTTTTTTTGAAAAATAACTTCGAATAACTTTCCATAGGAGTAAAGGGACTCGATTGATTTGAGATTTATGACCAGGAGCATATGAGAACTTCTTTTATTGCAACAATATATAGCCTTGATCAACCTTCAAAGCCTAAATATTTAAGCATAAATGGCTACTAGACATTATAAAGGTAAGTTTCTCTTCAAAATAACTGTGTGATTGTCAAAATACCGCCACTAGACACAAGTGACATTCGTTAGATGTAGCAAACATGATTTTCGACGAGGATTTATTGAATATATGATGATGAGATTGCTTCCTAAGTCAACCTATTATTTGGTTAAAATAAATCTAAATTACAAATTTACCGTAACACCTGAGTGCCAAAATTTAGTTGACGAATACTGAACTCACCATCAGCCGAGAAGGATTCAGAATCCTATTTGGTAAAACACATCCCTCGATGGCAAAACTATTGTTTATTTAGCGCCATGAGATCTCCTTAAAGGCGAAAGAAGAAATAAAACTTGGGAAAAATGTTTTTTGCCGACGTACAGGAGGGCTTTGGGGCTGCTGGCATAGCCCAGAGGCTAAGCCGCCTGGTGGAGGTACAATAATGAAGCCCCTAAGTAGCCTCTTTGCCAAAACCGAAAAAAAAGGTAAAAACAGCGTATTACATCTAGTAATAATTCACGCCTTCACTTATCACCAACATACTACCCAGGATTTCGTCCTGCCAGAAAGTCGTCTTTTAGAAAAAAGATCGCCGACGACCAAAGCATAATTATGTCATTTTGTAGACGTGTAATTCCTGGTTTTTGGGGATAACAGCACACAATACTTTAAATTATATCGCAAAAAACCTTAGCAACTTGCAGAGATTTAGTTTACACATTTGAGTAAAAAGTGTGTTTTTTGTACTTTTCGAATTAGCTATTTTATTATTCCATTGATAGAATGGATAGATTCTTCGGGTGGTCAACGTTGGCCAGTGTTGGCGTGCCAGCGCCGTGATGGAAGGAGGAGTAAACAGTACCTTTTTTCCAATTAAGCTGCGCAGGCACGCATTTGTCTCTCATTTGGTTTCACTGTGTGGTGTGATACACCAGTGAAACGTCATAAATACCGCAGTCCTATGATGTAAATTGTCTAGATGAATGCCCATTTTGAAGTAAACCACGTCACGTTGAACTGGACACTGTGTGAAATCACTGCGAACTACCACACCTAAACCCTAGGTTAGTTCGTCGTGCATACCGTAATTTTTCGCCATTTACCGTCGCCTGGGCAGTCATGTCGCCTTAAAAAGTTGTTCTGAATGTCCAAACAAGATTAATACATTTATGATTCAAATTAAACAAACAACCAATACTTGTTTAGATTTCCACCAAATTTAATAGCAGCACAAATCTTATAATCCTATGAATGATATGTGAATAAATTTGAAATGGTAAAGCAGTACATCTGGGTCCTACTGGATATTCTAGAAACCAGTAGATCGTAGATTGTTGACAAATTTCCTAGTGCTTAAATTACCACAGGACTTTTGTCAAAGTTATACAATTTAAAACGGACTATGTGGTGCAAGTCATTATCTTTGAGAGATGTCGTTGAGAGGCATATTTCTCAAACTAAATTGATCGGTAGAACTTCAGTTGACTGACTCACGATGGCGCGTGATAATCCAATCATGGGATGATTATTCTGAAAGCAGTGTTTACCTTATGACGTTGTTTAGATGAATAACGAGTGAATCTCATGAAAGTGGGTCTATGGCAATTTTTATCATGACTGAAACTTATCACGACAACTTCAATATCAACGCCTAATTTCAACAGTAGTAACTACGGTACCAAAAAATGTGACCAACACATATTAACTATTAGTTGGGTGCCTCCTTGTGAACAAAATTATTCCAACGGTGGATTATGAAAAAATTCGTTGAAAAATCGAATCACTAGCAACTGATGAAACCAAACTACCCGAAGTGTAACAGTTTTCTGATGTGCCTTAAAGAATTCACATTCTCCTTTGTGATTTATGGTTGATTTTTTTTCAAATCCAGCGTGTTTCATTAATCAAATCACATTTACAATCACTTTTTGGAAAAGTGACCCTTTTGCGAGGCAACTACACTATCACCCAGCATGGAAAATCATACCTTTTCAACATTCTCCATGAAGCTGCAGATTGCTAGCTAAATGTTTATTCTAGAAACATTAATTTGTTCAAAGACAAGCAAAAAAACTGAATGGCCTGTCAAACGAAAATGTGGTCATTTCAGTACTGCCAGCCTCCCACATCCCCATCCATCGCGGACGTCGAGTAATTTTAGCAAGCCTAAAACAGTGCACAAATTCCAAATTCCTGTGTTTTAGTGACTACTTAAAATGCACTTTTTGTTGAAAATCAGTAATATAAAAAAAAACTATGCACGTTGTGACAAAAAAAGTTATAAACGTAATCTCCCAAGTACATGGAGGAGGAAGTGCAGCCTGACACCAAACCCACTTTGGAGTACGAAAAGAAAGAAAATGTTTACCCCGCCATCTTATCTCAAGGTCAAACGATCCACGCGTCTCTCTCTCTCTCCATCCACTTGGGACATCTCCGAACAAACGAACGAACGAAGGAAGGAACGAAGGAACGACCGAGCATGCGTGTGTGCATGTGCGTGCATGCTGGGGCATTTTTTGACGCAAACATAAAAACGAACTGCTGCGCACGCCATGAGATATGACTCAACACAATTCCAGGCACACGCACACACACAGAATGGCTGTGTTGCGCCCACGTCACGTCTGAAACCCTCTAGCCCTAGTAGTACCAACTCTTGAATTCGGACCCATGCCTCGGTTTATGCTGTGGTCCTAGTGAACTTACTTCACTCATGGGTACCTGAAATGGAACAACTCTAGGCCCAACGTGTCAGGAGACATGATATGCCTCCTCAGTAATTGCTTAAGTAGAGGCGCCCTTTATTATGGATAAATTAAGTGGCTCTGCAGTCGTAGACAAAGGTAAAATAATTGTTATCGCGTTTAGGAATTTAACTAAAATATTATCCCGTTTGAGCTTAAGCAATCCCATGTCTGCTGTGGACCGGTACATATTTTTCGCGTTATTCTATGATTTTCAGTAAACAAGTACTAACTTGTAATCAATGTGATATAAAATCAGCAGAATCCTCTAACAAACGGAAAGTACGAAATGTGAAAAATGTCCTCATATAAAAAACTTTGTAACACAAAAAAAGTGGGTGGATAGTTTAGAACTTAGATAAAAAGCCCGTTTTTATATATTTGTACAAACTGTCAGTAGTTTTGCGAAAAAAGAATCGGACACATCTAATGCTGAGACTCTGTCAAACGCTGAGGTAAGTCAAAGTAAATTATGCCACAGTTACAATAATTTTGTCTGTTGTTATCACAGAGACCTCGGTGAAGTATCAAACCTTTAAAAGACAATTTTATTTCAACCGCACTTTTAATTGCCCAATTATAACGGCTTCGAAAACATGGTCAAACCACAAACATGGCGACCTACATTTTATTCCACTGTAAAGCAATTGTTTGCTGGGTAGACAATAAAATGCCTTACCCGACAATGCACGAGCATGCTCTTAACAGCCTCCCTCATGTATGGTGAGGATGAAACAGCCACCTACCACTGGTTGGGATTCGAAAGAAAACTTAGTTTGTTTGCCTCACCTCCCCCACTTCCCCCCCCCCTCCTACACCGGCTTTCCAAGGGCAGTGACTCAAAATAGTCCAGTGCTTTCACAGGTGGGGATCAATAATTCCTAGGTGCGCATCGCCTGCAAGTTTCTTTGTGCATCAATCGATCGGGTGGTAATCGATTCTCCCGCAAGCGTTTGACTAAACCACCCCAAACTGTAGGAAGTCAGGCTCACCTTTACTTCCCACCTTTGATTGAAGCACATAAAAATGAAGTGAAATCCCACTCAATGAAGATTGCAACGTCAATTTTGTGATAAGATATAGACCCAGAAGTGCAAGTAAGCGGTCTAGAATAAAAAACGGCCACTAAAAAGACAACAAATTACACTACATAGTCACATTTATGCAAGAGCTGGAATCGATGACATTTGGCAGGTAGAAGCTATGGAACCATACAGAATTACATGGCAGCGATGCAAATCGTGTCGAAGTGGGTAGGAGCCCTACTTGTTTATAAATATGCCTCTGCTCCTCTCCGCTCCTGTGTGCTGTTGCGTGTGTTCATTTCCGTCATTCATTCTTTTTTTCACGCCTTTCAAATTAAAAAGGCTGTAGATTTAAACACAGACTACGCACGCGCATAGAAGCATAAAGTCAAACAGGTCATTGAAATCAGTAAGCTTCCTGAAAGGGTTTGACATTAGCTTCTTCACTGCAGCATTGCTTGAACTTTCTTCTCACAATGAATATTTTTACGGGATATCGCGCAGTTTGTTGATGTGGGTACACACGTTCTGTTGTGATGGCAAACAGTGAAGAAAGACAAGCGGCATCGGATTTGCCGTAACAGTGTGCGTCACGAATGCTTTTGTCTGCGTAAGCAATGTAGTTTTGAAAATTACTTTTTCCTGCATGCATTGGCTTTGCTAATGACCAGCCCCTAATCTCTTCTGTTGCATGGATACGATTTTCGTGTGTTGAGTTGAGTGCCAAGCGTGTACGCAAGCATTTCCCTTGTGACAGTAACAACCATGGTCTCTGTCAAACCACCTGCTATGATTAGAATTGCGGTAAGTTTTTGCATAAAAAGCCTACTAGTTTTCCTGGTCTAACCTTAACATAATTTGGATTAGTTATTTTATACAAACTCGCGAATTAAAAACGCTATTTATCGCAACAATTCAAGTAAATTGTAAAGCACAAGATTGTAACTCTCAATGATATCGGGTGAGTAAATGCAGTATGGGATGTCATGACTGACACAATCCTTGAAATTGGTTTAAAACCACACTAACTTCGTACCTTAGAGGTTATATCTAAAACTGTCGGCCACGCAGCTTGGGCGAAACTCATCAATCGATCGGAAAGAGTACAAATAAGCATTGTAAATGTAAAATAAACACAAGATCTTAAAATATCAGCCACCTGAATTCGGATCGGCTGGCATATTTGACCGATTGGAACAGAATACTAACATACGGTCATGCAGTCACACAATGAAAAACCTTTGATATTCGTATCGTCGAAATTACTAGAGGCCCTCAATCTCGTAACACCCATTTAAGCCGCATTTAGGTAAGCATCTCCATATGCTCCTAAACTAAGCTGCTCTCGTGCTTGTATGACAAGTATTTGTCAGCAAAAAAATTAAGTCGATTACACCTAGTTAACATCACATCGGTTTGTATGTGTAAATTTCCATGACGAAGTAGTCGAAATGTCAATTTTGTAAAAGCAGTAGCTTTAAAGAATAAACAGATTCTAATGCCAACGCATAAATGAGCATGGCACAAGTGGAGGTGAGAAGTAATTGTATCTGAAAATACTGAGCTCATCAGCATTCCCAAGATGCAAAATGCTTAATTCATTAGTTTAGAATAAGAGGCTGCGAGTAAAAGATTCTGGCTAAAAGCTTCGCCTAAGAACGTTTCGCATTGAAGGAAAAAATTGCTAAAAATCTGTAGATAATTCGCCTGAATACTAACATTTTGAGCAAAAATCCTTTTGTTTATTCTGATGCAAATTTTGGTGATTGAACGTCTGACGACTAAGATTGGCTCTGCTTCAATAAATCGATAATTTGGTGATCACATTTCGCAGAATAACCATGGCAAACAGACTTTGAATCAACTGACTTATCGATCAGCTTGCACTCAACTTACCGAGCTTGGATGACTTCAGTCAAGTACAGTAAAACGATATGAAAGTAGTTTAATAAAATCACAACATATACAAAACCGAGATTTCCTTTAAGTTTTTTTCGTTTTTTTACTAAATAGCGTCTCACGCATTTAAAATTAGTAAATAATGTGCAGACATTGAAATCGACTCTCCGATTTTACCTCTTGAATCTCCTTAGAGGGTTTATACCGGCAACGGTGCCTTGAAATGACAAGCACAGGTTAGCGGCAAAATCAATAAAGCGATAGCTGCTGGGCTGGCTTCCCTTCCTCAAGTCCTGGCCGTAGTTTTTTAGCTGTTTCGGTGACGCCAAAGAGGCGGGAACTAATTCAGCGAAATTTTTAAAATGACCTAAACTTACATCTAACAATATTGTCTCATCTTCGATGGAAACTGCAATTTCCAGATAAAATCGTCTTTTTGTAAATACATCATTTCTAGAATCCACATACCTGACAGTTTAACTTATGTTGCAATTTTAACTTGGAGACAAGAGTTCCACTTTTTAAATAACTTCCAGCACGTTAAGCTTACAATCTTGTTGCTAAGCCGAACCGTAAAAGGTGAATTTACTTTAGTGTAAACCATTTTGTAGCAAGAACCCAAAAGTCAGTCGTCTAATTTATTCTACTAAACGTCTTGCACCTTTGAGCCATCAAAACGTGGCCTATTTATTCTAGCCCATAAATCCACTCAAAAGCAGCCGAAGCAGCAACCCAAAATCAGAAGAAGCTGTTCAATTAAACCCTTTGGAGACAAGGTTATTAGGAAATCCGCTCCAATGACAAAGGCGTGTGCGAGCACATATGCGATCAGAGAAAGTAAGAAGCGACGAAAAATTGGTACATGCACAACAGCGCCATTATTTTGAGCAATTTGTGCTCAACTCTCCAACCGACTAGGGTGTAGATACATTTTGGTACACCAGCTCGATGACGCAACCAAACAGAGGAGGCAAAACGAGAGAGGCAACACGCAAACACTGGTGGTGATTCATGAGTTTACGTGGGCTCGCATGCTTGCAGCTGTGGGGTTGACACTTGCGATAAGACCTGACGTCAGACGAAAGCACTTTACCGGCGTTCAAAAGTAGAGGCATAGAATATTAATGTACCATGGAGTACCTATTACCAAACGCTCACACCGATTGGTTGTGTTTTGATCCTATCTCAGTTCAAAAAAACAATGTATTTTGTGGGCCGGTAAAGGCACATTTCATTTGATTTCCATTAATTCACAAAGGATGGCTTGATATGAGGCATACGGTGACTGAACAACAACAAAAGCACCATGTCCAGAAAATCACAACCATCTGCACTTAAACAAAGCCCAAAGAATGAAAACTAGTTTATCCCTTTTAGAAGTATCTTGTATTAGGTCCAGAGGCGACTTTCACGAAGACTCGAAGGTCTGTAAAACAGCTAAGATGGTAAATTTTGAGTCCTGTAATGCTGCAAATAAAATCTGCCTTGTTTCTTTGACTTAATTCTGCCAAAAGATGTGGATTTTGGTTGGATTCACGTACGACCTTCAAAGCCAAAAAGACTTTTGGCCGTTGCGTTTTTGACCATCTAAGGAACGAATTCCACCGACTGAGTCACCCCTTCAGCCTAAAGAAAAAATTAAATCTGAAGGGCTTTCCACGTACTTTCAGCAACAGATTGGGCTTTCTAAGAGGGACAGAAGTGAGTAGTTGCAAGTCCATCCACTAGGCAATCAAATGGAACTTACCTATGATCACCTCATGAGGAACGAAGGCGAATTTGGTTCCCCTATAAAAAGGAAAGGAGAACAACCTTCAAGAGATGCTTCCAGAATTGCATCGGAGGTGAGCATATCGACGCCGCAAGACAAGAGTGACCCCGATTTCTGCAGTGGCAAGAAAACTCTAGGCAAACAGAGTGAAGTACATGAGAGTTCCCTTTTAAGTACTAGCGCCCTTAAGAGCACAAAAGGATGACATATCGGGGTGGATCACAGGACTATTAACAAAATCCTATCAATGAGCTACAATAAAAACAATCATTCAGTCGGGACCGGACAATTTAGTAAATATTATCGTGGTTAAAATCTCGAAGAAAAGTAAGCCCTGAAACCAAACACCGCCAAGCAACACCAACCGTGGGCATTACAGTGAGCATGAAGCAAGATTTTCCTAAAGCAAAAGCGAAAAGAAAATGCACACAGATCTTATTGCTAGAATTGCCATCTTCTATTTGATAGTCAAAACAATCTAGTAGCCATTACACCCATGGGACCAGTAACGAAAATGTTGGAGTAGAAACATACCGCGTATCGCCTTTACTTTTGTCCACAGATCGATAGAGGACGTGATTGCTCTGGAAAGATGCTACTCCCATGAAACTTAATAACACTGAAAATACTGATACCGAAATGAAAACTTGGCCAGGAAAACAATCCCAACCTGTAAGGAACGGGCGTACAGGAGGCATAAACATACAAAAGCAAAGAATAAAATACTAATTGACGTTTAGCACAACCTCATAACCCGGGACATTAGAGTTGCCACGTGAGAAATGTGGATTCGCAAAATCCGGACAACTCTAGGGTCTCAGGGACATGGAGGAATTGCTAGTATCATCACTGTCAAGATGCCGAAAAACGATGTGGGATTCACCGAGGAGCGCCTACCTTTGGATACGCAGACAAAGAGAAGGGACAGAGAGCAAAAACCACCCTCTACGATAGTCCACCAAGGCCACCCCACCCATAAAGGGAGGGGAGGAGAAATAGAGAAACGACCCCGTTCCGGCGAACCCAAGCCAAGGAAGAGAAACGCTCCGCACACCGAAGGCGCCGCTCGTGTTGTGCACTTCGAGGCGCGCGCGTCGCTCATCAGTCAGCTGACATGAGCCAATGAGTGTGCGATTTGCTACTGCAGACACAAACTATTGGCGGTTGCTATGACACACGATTGCGAGTGGACGCTGTGAGTCAGCCAATCGCGTATCAACTAATGGATCCGATACCTCGTAAAGTTTGTGATCTTTTAAATTCTCAACCTCAATCACAGATTATGAAATGATTACATGTGGCAGTTAAATTTCTTACGAAGAAATGCATGGAATCTATTTTGTGTTAATGTGTTGTTCAATGAAAGGTCGATTCGTAAAAATTGAATTGTATAGCAAAATGTGGGCGTTTTTTCTAGTGTGATGTGTACTATGATCAGGATTTCGTCACAGATGATATACGAAGGGTGCCGAGATGGTCTTTGTATTGCGCACTTTAATAGATTTGAGGCTCTTCATTGCAGGGCCAAAGTGCATGAACCGTAAAACGCAACATTGTGACCTTTTTATCTTCGGTATGTCAAAATTGGGCCAAATTGGAGTGATATAATATGGCTGTGTGTTCATTAAATTTAGCAATTATGGGGTGGAGAGCTGTGCTAACTTCTATTTTGTAAAAAATTTCCTTGTCGTGGTATCCACCCGGGATTTGGCGTTTTAAAGCATTCATTGAGATAATTAATTTATTCCGCCGTCAAATTATTGTCTGTTTAAAGTCTAGAGGCATAGATTTAATTATAAATCTTCTTCGTTAAAGGAAAGACATTAATACAAAGCAGGGGGAATTAGGATAAGTTATTTTCCACCCACTTTTTTTATCAGTATCAGATTCTCATCAGTCACTCATTTGAAGGGCCGGTAAAGTGGTCACATTCATTTGCAAAGTTTTTAAATTTACAGGAGAACGCACATGTTAGATCGTTTAGGTTAGTATCTATAATCTAAATTAGTCATTTTCTGATGGCCTTGACAAAATTCTATTCCCAAAACATCAACAAGGATATCATAAGCCTAGAAATATCTATTAAGACTAAGTCTCTAACTACAAATAATCAAATTTATACGTCACAACCCTTAACAGGGTCCCAAGCCCAAGGTTGTTTGCAGAGAAGTTTTTTTTTACATCTACTTCTAGTAATTTCGCATCCGCCTGCCATCAAACTAACATCCTAAAATTTTGATTGACGCCCACTGTAACCTTGAGAACAGTAAGTAAAGTTATTGCTTTTCGAGGCTCTATACATACATATTGTCATGAGAATTTCACGGGAATTTTGATGGCCAGGGTTGAGGAAGATTCTAGGCACTTGCTTTTCTTTTTATGTCTTTCGACAACGATACTACTAGCACTACTACCAGATCAGCCAGCTGACGCTAATGCGCCTACTTTTGTTTAATTAATCCATGCTTCAATTGCGTGCCCTTGTGCGGCGGAGCCAATGGGATGGACGGTGGGTGACTAATTGTCATTGATTATTGGTGATGTGACGCAAGCGCTGCACTTGTATTTGCGAGTTCTGTTCTAGACTGAATGTAGGACATTGGGGTGGAGGGGGGGGGGGGGGAGGATCTGGATTAAGGAAACTGGGTCACTTTTGCGGCAGAACAAATAGCGATTTTTGGGTGAGCATAGACCTCGTGATTGTCGCTGTCTTTTGTATTGAATGATAGTTCTACTTCGAAAAACAATTTATCATAAGAATCAAAAATCAGCATTTTAAATACAATAGTCCGCTCCAGTGAAAACGCTGATATGATATATGGAATATGAGTCGTTTGAATAAAAAATTTAAACCGTCAGGTAAGTTGTAGATAATAATGCTTGAGTCTCAATACTACAAACACAAGTTCAATTCACCCATCATTGATTCAACCACAACATCAACAATTTAAGAGTCTCTTGGACAACTGTTTAAAAGTTTAACACAAAAATATTTATATTAAATGCTAAGGGTGTCGACCATATTTTTGAAAAATTTCAAACGCTGGTGAGCTTGCTAATAGACTCGTGAATATAAGAGTCTTTTTGGGTATACTAAAACTTGCCTCCATTATGCAGTAGAAATGCCAACGTTGAATAATTACAACCTCTTGCAAACTATGCATTAGAAGCCGTCAACTATGGCAACTGTTCCTGGAAAACAACAAAATAAACTAACCTCTCCCCTGTCTACCCTCTCATTAAGCATTTTAAACACAAATGTAATTGATAATAATATTTTTATCGTGCTCTATTTTTGACAGTTAAGGAAGTCTCTCGATAAGCAACAAGTCACCTCCATTTACAAATTGCATGGCGAATAGGACTCGTTCTCACAACAGTGAGAAAAATAAATAAGTCAACAAAAGGTGACAATGCATTTACAGAAGCAAAATACTAAGACAGCTTTACCTCTAAGGTGGCAAAACAGCCGACTAGGTTTCCCGAGAGGGCAAATAAGGAAAACAATTTTTTACGGTACGCCCACGAAAGCACTCGCAACTGGAGAGCATCCCCATCGGAAAGAAAGTGCTTCTGGTACTTTTGTTTAGGGCGGCATATAGCACATATGCTCAAGTCAGTGGGGAAATGACGGAGTGGAAAAAAATTGTCATCGTGATGTTCCACTGCTTTTGTCATAGGCATGGAAGCTAAATTTCCTATTAAAGGTGCTCAAGGTCATGGCTGGCTCTCCCGATTAGCTAAAGCGATTTCAAAAAAGCATTTTTGAAGCAGCAGCACAGCTACCGGCAAAATGTATGGTACGCGGTGCAAGTGGTACATTATTAAAGGGGTTAATATTTTTAACACTATTAAAATCTTCAAATTTGATTTATAAAATGATACGCATTTCAATGCTTGGATTATTTCAGAAAACACCCACCTTGGGCGATAAACAGGTAAAATACACAAGCCGATTAGACTTTACGAAATGTGTCGAAATGCTGGGAATGTAATCCGAAATTCCAAACAAATTTCATCTTCAATTTCGGCAAAATACAATTCTTAGTGCAACTGAAACTGGCTGATAAGTTAAAAAATTCAAGTGAATGATCTGTTTGAGTCCATGGGATGCTATGCGGCGGTCGGCTGATTGCAAACACTAGCTTCTCAGACCTCAGCCACTCAAGAACAGAACTATTGATGCTTCCGACTGCAAAACTGGAGATGAAAAGTGGTCAAAAAGTATCACAAGAAAACACAGGTGGAACTTTATTTAAAAGACAATGTTCTTCTCCCATGAAGAGGTTTGTGAAAGTCAAACAATCGGCTGGAGGTTGCACCATAATCGAAACACTTCGAAGCCATCTACATTAAAAAAAAAGCAAGTTTAAAGTGCTTTCTGATCACTGCAGTGTGGACCCTTTTTATTTGTGTTATTTGCTCTAATTTTGGTTATTTTTATTTTCACGCAGTTTGGCGTTTGTAAATTTAAAAGATCTCCAAATCGCATCAACAAATGGAAAGCCTAGATTGGTCGTTTTCAATCCACTCAAATCCCCAACCAACCTTGATGAGAAAATTTAGTGCATTTTTCAAAAAGCTAGTTAGTAATTACCTTGCGTCGCTGTGGTCATCTCCGATCACTTTGCAGTGGATGTCGGTGGGAGGAGGCGGTTTTGTCATCAACTTCAAGGTTGGCCGGGGACGTTAAATGCAAAATTAGAGCCTTGTCGCAACCTCGTGTTAGCAGTCTACTGGAATTTTAAGCAAGACACTCTCAATCTTTATGTTGACGCACCAATAAGTGAGAAAAAATAACTACACTTCACTGACGATGCGGATGTTGCATCATCACCAGTGGGTATCTTTAATCGTGGCGTTTGTGCCTCCAGCCTTCCTCGTCTCCTGCATCGGGACGGTGAAGCTTATTTACAGACTCCTAGATGTTTGGATGGAAATATGGCGCCATAAATTTAAGACTAAAACCAATTTCGCCAATTAAACTCTCATTTATTTGACGTGCTTCCAGGAAGCTAACTACTTATTTTTATAAGCATCTTCCGGAATGACCAACTTTCAAATATCTATCAATTTAAAGAATAATATAGCATTTTTTAAAAATAACATTAAACTCTCTTTGTTTAACGGTGTGGCCTAGTATGAATAATTAATTCGAACCTTAAATCCACATTTCTTTAAATATAACGCTCTTACTTAGAAAATAATAGTCGAACCTTTCTGTCTACCCATTTTAAAGCAGCAAATACCTCTATCTCCTGGCTTTTGGAGCAGAAAATCCCCGTAACTTCAAGTTCTCAATAATAAGAAAAGTTTTGCCCTTGGTGGTCAAACCTTTGGGACAAGCACCAAAAATCACAACAGCTACGCACAATACCTCACAGAACTTTTGATTACTAACTACTCCTAATTACCCTCACACAGAATTTTCTCAAATATTTTGCCTTTGAAATGACATCCTGGTTAAAATAAGCACTGATCCAGGACTAAAAAGGAACGCCAGTCCGCTGACGTTAAAGGGACTGAAAACAGGTTGATGCTAAGGTTCACCTAGAAAGGGAGTCGTATAGGGCTAAGCGCTACCTAACCTATCCCTCATTCCGGACACGCCAAAAAAACCATGAGAATGAGATTTGGGAAGTTACCTATCTCACGAGTGCAACCCAATGTTAACAGGCAAAATTCCACTGTTTTGGCTGTTCAGTTTATGACAATGACCTATAAGAAAGACAATTGATCATCCAAAAGACCTAAAAAAAAGAGAAATACTGAATAATGAGTTGATGGGCCCAGTTACATTTCCCCATCTGTTCGCCTGGGATTTGGTCTTTACGACAGCGGTGTTGAAGTCTAATGATGCCCTTTAATCCTCATGTCCCTCGTGGTGTATTTTGAGTAGCTCGAGCTCCGCACGGCAATAACTTAATTGAAGAGCTTTCCATCTCAGGTGAAGAATCTGTCATAGTTTCACGTATACGTCTGGTGTACCAGCCATTCTTTTCATTCATAATGGCAACTTCTAGACTTATAAGCAGCCAGAGTTAGTTAGAAAAACACGGAGTAAGGAAATCCAACTCCAGTACACATATGCGTATTTATATATACTTATATATATGTATAATCACATAATTCGAGTATGGTTCAAGGGGAGAGAAAACGCAATCTTTGAGAGGCCGAGAGAGAAGGGAGAGCCGTATTGGCAGCTTGTGCGTTCAACTATCACAGAAAAAAAGGAAAAGAGAAAAAAGAGAGGGCTGGCGTTTGCATGTTTCTTGCAGTGCGGCAGTGGTGTCTGTACATGGCTAGGGGGAAGAAGGAGGTAGAAGGCCTTTGCTATCCCAGTCACCGTCAAGGCATTCAGCGCCACAGGGAAGATGGCGGAGGCGGCGGAGGTTGCGGTTGAGGTGAGAGCCCCATTGCGATCTCAGCAGCAGCCGCGGCGGCTGCGGCGGCGTTGCGCATGGAGTAGCGTCGAAGCAGGGGTGCGGGTGCATCGTAGGGTGAAATTGGAGCTCCCGTGCCCGGATGGAAGGTAATGGACGAGGGCGGCAGCTGTTGCGCCTGAGGTGGGAGGTCGATAAAGAAGTCACCAGCCGGTTGACCCGACTGCGGAACAGCCACCAGTCCCGTGGTCTGTTTGCCCATCCAATTATTACCGACGGTGCCGCTGTGTCGCTGGTAAAAGAGTGCTGCAAGGCAGAAGGTAAAACTAGTATCTAGGAAGAGGCTATTAGAAGAGTTGTGACGGCTAAAACCGAGGAAGACAACCAAAACATGGTGAGGAATGTACACCAAAGTCAGGTTTGATCGTGCAGGCCCTCCCAGTCGCCCTCGATTCAGTTTGCATGCTGGTGGTACAGTGCTGTGCTCACGCTGCTTTGGTAACAAAAGCTAATTCAAGACTGACGTGGCTTATAACGTCGTAAGAGGGATGGAATTCGGACAAAGAAAAGGGATACAAACTCAGCGTCTGAGATTTCCCCACAAAACTAAGGAAAACTGGTACGAAATTAAGATTAAGATTAATTAAGATTCGATGCACAATTACCTGTATAGGTTTTACCTTCAAGGGTTTCAAAGATGCAATGACGAGAAGGGCCAGTTATTTTATGCATGTAAATTAGACATATACGAAGAGGTTCTTACAATACAACTTCGAGCATGTAGGAACAATTGATGCCTATTTATTCTTCAAAAATTCGTAAAGAAATCGGAATTCTGGGAAAAAAATGCATTTTAAATCTAAATGACTTGGTTTATGTGATGAGAGGACACAAAGTCTGAAGAAAATATCATAACATGACAATTCTGAAAGCCACGTAAACAGCAAAACACCCATTCAAGCACATGTCACCGCCTCTACCGCACGTGAAATCAGTCAAGGAGAATAAAATTTATCCCAATGGGTAGTCGGGAAAACTCCACAACATCATAAAAGTGATTTTTTCCTAGTTCTTCGAAAAAAAATGCTTAGAAATCGAGGTCAATTTGGTTGCAGCACGTTGACTTACACGAGTGCATAAAATCCTACACCCTTTGGCAAGTAGGCAACTTGCAAAATTGCAGAGCAAAATATCTCAGTCAGATGATAGGCATCACTTGCTCACGAAGTAATACTTTTTTTCCATTAATAATAGGAAGATTAAACACTGAAGAAAAAGAAGGAATCGATTAGAAGCAAAGAATGAGAGCACGAAAATACTAAATATTTCAGAGGTTCAATGAGCTCAGTGAATTAAAAAGGAAGGCGAAAAAACATCAGCTAACTCAAGGACATTTGCATAAAAAGTCGGAGCTTAAGGTGCCGCTAGACTCCGGAAAAAACAACCTCGAGTTTCCCAGAGGTTCGTGACTTACCGCAAACGAACAGATATCGACACTATTCGGCGGTCGCATTTTAATATCTGTTGAATTATTTCAAAAAATGTAAGAAATATTTCCAGATTTTGCGTCTTAGTGTTTGACCGAATGTCGAGGTGACGATGATTGCATAAGAAATACGGTAGTTGAGGGCAGGTTGAAATTGACGAGAATCAAACAAAATTCACCGCCTAAAATCCAACCTAATTAACTTCTGATTTCAAAAGCCTTTTTTGAGGCGTTGTTGGAAAGTATATTACACCATCGCATTTCTTTGAAGACTTTAATGACTTCTAAAAATAGCCTAATTTATTTGAATCCTATAACTTTAATGTAAGGATGTTAAGAACGGATAATTTCATCAAAATTACACATTTTGTTTTAAAGTATCAAACCTACGCAAAGGAGAAGCCGAATCTGAATCTTTCGCCTCCTAAGACAACATACGCGGCATTCTAATCAGTTTGAAAAGGAATCGGAAATATAAAGGCTTATTTTGTAAACCGAAGTCTTATTCTAGTCTTGAAATCACCCCGTACATGCAAACATATTCAATGAAAAATTCAAGTAGACGAGTCAACAGAATACGCTTACGGGGCGCCAAATGGCGGTGCAAAGACGGCCGAAGTCGGAATCAGGTGCGTGAAACATCAGACCACTTGAATGGGAAGCGTTTTCGGGGGAAATTTGCCAATACGATAAAAAAGAAATCGGGGTGGGGGGGGGGATAAAGGGTAACGGAAACTAAAAAAGGCCTAACCAGCACAAAGTGAAATGCAATCTGTAAAACACACCATTTGCTACTTTTAACAACAAATTAGTTAATGATTTCAGCTTACAAGAGCCCCATTACTGCAAAAATTAAACATTCAATGAATCCCCAACCTCTTCCTGTCGATACAAACAATGAGCAAGGAGATAAAGTATTCAAGCAGGAAACAGAATGAAATGGTTCTTTAAACACAGAAAATTGATCACAATTTTGCATAACTGGCAAGATAAAGTAGTTTGCGAACAATGCATAAATATATGGAGGATTGCACACTGAAAGCACTTAAAAATGCATTTCCGGTCAACATATCGAAGAATATGAACAAGAATAATGGTAGACTAAGATCCCTAGATTTTTAACGCCTAAACTGTCGAATAAGGCAGTTGGAGATCCGAGTATCCGAGCAAAGGCAAAATCCCCAATCTTTGAGTCAAGATAACTAGGGAATATGGTAAGTGGTAATAACGAGAAGATATTGGGTTTTAAAAATGCTACAAGATTAGAAAGGATTGTTTATCGGGACAGGAAACAAAAATACAACCTCGTTTTTTAGTTGACATAAGCAAAAAATGCAGCAGATATGGTCAAGATAACGGCTATAAATTTGTAAGTACGATTTAACTAGAAGCTAAGCCCGAATAAGCCAATATGATTGACAAAATTAGCTCGGAAGCTGATACACCGAAATGTGTGATGGAAAACTTCAAAGCTTTACATCCCAACAGGAGGGCACAGAGATGTGAGGGAGGACGAAGGGGGAGGGAGTAGAGTCGGAGGAAGAGGAATTATGGCCGATGAATTAATAGCAGGAGAGAGATGAGCGGAGGAAAGAGAAGGCTGCGTTAGTGTAGTAGGGTGTCGTAAAACGGCACTTGCACGCGCATGGGCGTGCGCACACACCTCGCCTCGCCGCCCGCCCGCCTCATCGCGCCTTTCCATTGACGTCATTCGGATATACAAAGACGAGCGACGAGACACGACGCAACGCGGACAATCGATGTGCGGCGGACGGATGGCTGGCTGGCTTGCTAGGCCGCCCACTTACCCAAGACTGCGCTACAGCAGCGCCCGGGCAGAGGGGGCGGTGGTGGTGGAGGCGGCAGAATTTGCACAAAAATGCAGCATACACACACATCCGCAGGCGTTGGGTATGCACACCCCATGCCACTTTTTCGGAGACTGCGCTATGTTGTCAACTTTGAACAGCGATTCTGATTGTTTACCATTTTGTTTTTCTCGATTCAAAGCTTCATCAAGAAGTAGTGAGTAGTTTAATAAAAGCAAGGGAGTTAATTTGTCTGCCTCCTGTCAGACTAAAGGTAAAGTTCAGTAGGGGATTCTTCGGTAAGTGAACTATGATTGGATCATGGGTCCTGATCTTGTCATTTAGGCACTGCGTGGTAGCGGTCCAATCTGAAAACATTATTTTTATAAATTTCCTCCCACTGAAGGTATCAGCTATGCCATAAAAGGTTTTTATGAAGCCCGTTCGAATTTCGCGCATTGAAATTCCAAGTCATGCTAAAATAGTAATAGGAATGATTAAATGACATTGCTGGTTCCAATTTATTCCCAGTGGTTTCCACAGTTTTGAAAACTGTCATTAGGAGTCAAAGTGCGTATTCAATAATAAAGTGCTAGAAAGATCAAAATGACAAGGGAATGTTTAACTGCACTGCTCCCTGACAGCTTGAGGGCGGGGGTAGGCATGAATTCAGTAGGTAGTCTCGTCGCCGATCAAACTGTGATTTTCACATGTTTTAAGCTTATTATTCGGGAGATGTGGAGTGCTAGTGTGATGGAAAACGAGCCAAAATAGTTTTGCTGTAACAGAGTATTAATTGCGTTCCATTCCATTCCTCCCAAAGTAGTGTATTTTTTGCTGAAAAAAAGTTGTTGGAGCGCGAAGGGTTCTCCGAAGAAGTACCTCCAAAGTGCGTGTTGTAATTTTCCCACAGGTCATGATCACAAGGCAGCAAGTACGATTCAACGATATCAGAGATTTCAATTTTAAATTCGGACTAAATAGACAATCACAATGAACAGAAATCAAATCAGTCAATCATTCACTGATTTCAACAATGTCAGATAAGGTAGAGTGGATGGGTGTGATTCAAAAGTACCAAGAAGCAAAAACTAGTTCAACTGTTTCATGTCAGAGTGAAGGAGAAAATATGCAATAATTTCTTCGGCAAGTGAACAACGACCTGATTATACATTCTCAAGATACTATTGCGATCAGAAAAACCTCAGGCACGTACAATAAAGTAGAGCATTTAACCGGACTCAACCGAACAGAAGAGCGGAATTTGGAGGAATACAACCAATGAGACGCTTTTCTCTAGCTTTCATGGGTATCAAACGTTTTGATTGAAAATTCTTAAAGAAATGTGTGATAAAACTGGTGAAAATAAATCAATAAAGGGGAAATCAAATAAGTGATTCTTTTGTCCGAAATTGTTTAATAGTTCTTGTAGTTTAGAAACCCAGAGTTCAGGTATTTATGACAATTTCAAGCATTAACACACAAGAGAGGAAAAACAGAAGCGATTTTGATTTGGGACATAATTTACCCTAGTAAAAATCAAAACCATAAAAATAAAGTTTTCGTTGACTTTGACACTGACAAGACTCAATAGCGGGGCAGCTGCTGGTGTGAAAAGAGATCTAGAATAAAATTTGGGAGACTAATCCATTCCAGCCACTTCATTCACAAAAATAAACCCACCAAAATCTACTCCACTTTCAAAGAAGAATTCCACAGACTAACGACAGCCTAAAACAGGTTCCAAAAGTGGAAATCCGAGATTGGAAATAAGAGCTTAGGATCCATAACTGGAGTGATGCACCTTTCTGCTGAAGCCATCTCAACCACGATTCTATTCCGATTCCGTCAATTTCGATAGCATGAATTGAACCAGGGTCAATCAAAACTTGTATCTAGTTGTGCAGGCACCAAACTCACCGTCCGGATTGGCCAAAATGGTTTGGGGTTGGCCGGAGTGCTGCCGGGCGTGATGAACACTCAGTGCGATCGCCCGGCTGGTGGGTTGGGGCGCGGTGCGGCAAAAAAATCGGTGTGCCAGAGCCTCGGAGGGGCGAATTCGCTTATCGGGGTCGTAAATGAGCATATGCAGTACAAGGTCCATGAAAATAGCGTAGTCCTGCGGCGAGTGACCTGGCTCCTGAAGTCGTCGACCCATGGGACCCCCGCTGTTGACACCCAGGATGTCACTCAGCTTTCGCGCGCCCGGCGGCTTGTAGTTTATCTGTAGCAGTAGTGGTAGAGACATTGACACTACATTAGAACTTGAGCACCTTAGACCATCTTTAATAGCCACTGCTGTGCAGTTGGAATATTTTTTCTTACCCAGAGTGACTTTCAGATACCGACATGAGTCGGATTTGAACAAGCTAAAAGTGGACGCTGAAGTCACTCTGTCTACCAGGACTTGAAAAAAGTGAACCCAAATAAACTGCTGCAGAGAATCGAACTTGAGAATACTTGAGGAACTGTTCTGAAAAATATTTTGGTAGCACCTGTGCCTCGACTGATCCATCTTCACCACAGGTTTACACTTGCTCAAATTACGTTTAAGCATCCAAAACAACTGATTGTAAAGGAGCAGGAGAAAAGGAATACACATTCAACTCATTTAATCGACAAATATTTGAGTAATATTACAATACCTGTCTATCGTCGTAGAAGTAAAAATAGCTATTCATGGATTCAGATTTCTTTAAACCAACCACCAAAGAGTAAGTGCGACAATGCAAACATCGAGCATTCAGTTTATAACAGATCAGGAAATTACATTTTTCCAAAAGTAAAATATTGACGTTTCCAGTAGAATTGTTGGGCTTTCCGGAACGCTAGGCGGATTGAATGAGTTTGAATCCACATGTACTCCTTGAAGATTAGACTTGATAAGCAATAATTCTTATGCACGAGGCCCATTTTATACGGTGTAAAATAACCGCAAATGCGTTTAATCTATTAAGTCAGCAAAATGAGAAAGTGACCTTTTATTATGGGATGGAAATATCACCAAAAAGTCGAATCGCCTGATTTGAAAAAAATGAAAAGGTGAGATTTTGATTTGGTAGAACTATCTCATCAAACAGATTTTACTGAACGATAACTTGCATCGAAGAAGTAGAAAGACGGCAAAGACATTCAAAAAGGCTTTCATGAAACGCTAGTTTGACTGATCAGAATTCGTCAATATATATTTAACTTCAATGATTAAATATTTTTCACATCTCTATCAACGAAGGCACCAGAATAGAACGAGTCGACGGAGAAATTCAAGGAGCATATTTGTATTAGTGCAAACGATAAAAATTCGCCCAAAAAAGATATTACAAAGTAAGGCATTAACGCATGGAGTTGGCTGTAAGACCACATATTTCGGTAGTAAAATCAATCCCCTAAATCAACAAAATATTACTTTGGGGAGATCTATAAATTGCGTCTTAGATCAAGGCTCAGCCGCAATTCAGAGAGAATGGTTTGGTGCATACTCGTGAATTTTCTTTAGAGAACACGTAGCTTTCAGTACACGGCGTTCAACCAGAGACGCCTGCTACTGAAAAGTGACATTATTGATAGTGAGGAAGATATGGGCGGTATACTGGATTTTTTGGCTCTGATAGGGTACCACCGACTCTGTAAAAAGTGAAGCAAAGAAACACCATTGAACAATTCCAAATGAACCAAAAAATCTGGCCCTCAACAGCCAATCAGTCAAACAAATTCACCGTGGAGAATACAATTTCCTTGTCTCCAACGCCACACCCCGTTACGTTACAAGTTGCATAGAGCACAGTACACATACCCAATAAAAAAGTGGACATTTTGAGATCCCTAACGCCCAGGAGACCAAAAAAAGAAAGCAATTTCCCGCATGTGACGAAATAAGGGGAAAGGACTGCGGTTTCAGCAATATTAGGTACACGAGCTCTGGTAACTAAGTAACGAGTTACTGAATAAGATATGAGTAGCAATTATTCTACAAACCCACTTTGACGTTGTCCTTCATTGAAGCCTGGTAGTTGGGTACAAAGTTGCCATTGGGTTCGCGTTCGAAGAACATTGGCCACCTTCGACTCTTCTCGATGAGATAAGACGGGAGCATTCCCAGTACCTCGATTATCTTCAGCATTTGGTCCAGCTACAATGTTGAAATAGTCACTTACAAAAGTATAGTAGTAGATATTACACAAACCATAGATAGGTATTCTCTAGTTGAGAACAAGCTTCGTAACGGTACACATAATAGGAAAATGAAAGAATCGTCCCTGTGTGAAAACAAATGTAATTTTAAAATGCGTCTTAATGAGACGCCATCAAATCATAAAAATGGCACCAACTATATTTCGGGTAGTTTATGCACGTAGACTTTCTTCACAAAGGTATGACAATCGGCTACTGTCAGTTCTTGTAATACTTTGATTACTTATTTAACTCCTCGTTTTAGTTTGCCGGATACTTAAGACTCCACTTTCGTGCTTCCACTGAGCTGCGTGACCTTTGAGTCATGCCAGTAGTCCCCTAACACTTCCGTACGTCGGCAGTACATATTCTGCTCAAGTATCATGCCTTCTTTCGGCTTCAAGGAAGACTTGGAGCGCTACGCCATGCCCGAAATCTATTCGCATTACCTAAATTCCGATTAATAAAGTGATCCAAGTCAAGCGTTTGTTCCCAAACCCAATACAGTCACTTCAACGCACAACTTCGCTTCTGATGAAATCGGGAAGCACGGACTCAAGGTGAATGATTAATCCAAATGGAAACGTGTCATTCAAATCCAAAAATAAACTTCGTAATTTAATATATAAGACGCCTCAGTCTTTGCATCATTTAGAAGACACGGGACAAAATCCCCTTAAGGAATAGGGTGACTTTTTACGATCCTAAATTCCGGATCCAGTCCAGAAAGTAGTCCAACAGAGCACCGGCCAAAATATTCACAGTATTGCCGTCCTGACACAGGGATGAGTCAGTTGGCTACAGAGGAAGAAAAATGAAGTGAAACGGTGACGTTGTACAAACAAGGCGGCAGGTTGATCACTATGGTAACAAAGAAAAAAAGGTGAAAAAACTAAGAGTGGTTGAAATGCTTCCAACTCAACCAGCCTGGCTAGAAAAACCACACCAGAGAGGCTGAAAATATCGCCACCACAGTCGCCACCACCAATCACCGCAATCTCAGCTTTTTTCAGTCGAAAAAAAACATCCCGGTAACAAATCGGCAACGGAGCAGCACTTCACTTTGACTGAT
>NW_020170392.1:1266938-1306596 GCF_000524195.1 Echinococcus granulosus | reverse complement strand
AACCAAAGTGCACTGCTTTTTAGGTCAATCGCGCTCTCACGTTAAGCCAAGTATCAGTACCGCAGTCTCTTGGGAATAAGATGTTCCACTTTCATGGAATTCAAATGAATCAAGCCATTTCCAAAAAAATGACGAGAAAATAAGTGCGTTCCCTCAATATTTTTTTGAGTAAAGGGCTACTATTCGAGTGCCTATCTATCCGTGAGAAAATGTTCCTTTTCTGCTACTGTTTGAACCTAAAACGACTCTTAAAAAAAAATGAGATTGCTTATCAATATTTACATGGCAGGCTATTGCTTGAACCTACTCCAAGTCATGTACGGATGATGTAAAGCTTTGAGACAAGGGATAAGACCCTGACCTTGTTGCTCGGAAAACAATACCTTTAGTTTAAAAGTTTCCCCGCTTTTTGTAAATAAAAAGTTCAAGCATCTATGGGTTCCACCAAGAGCAAAAAGTTTTGCAATCGCTCATGATTCAATACTTTGCAAACTCAAACACGCAATCTACTGCCATATCAAGGTAGGTGATGATCATCATGCATTTCAATTGTGATTTTTAGCGAACACGCTTTCGAATTCGGAAGTGCAGACAGCCTTGGTGGAGGCAGATTTAGTAGCATGTGATAAATCTAAACCCTTGAAACACAAACCAGTTGATGCTATCTTTTCTTTCCATACAAATTCCTGAGTCCTAAGTGGATATTTGCTTCAGAAGAGGAAAGTAGTAAAAATTTGCTTCTCTTTATTTACAAATTGAAGTCTAAAGTATGATTGAGTAACCAGTTGCACCACCACTTGAACGGTTTTTGGTGGGCACGTTTTTGCTTGGCCAACTAATGATGATTCCACCAGGCTATACTGCTCACTTCAGCCCCAAAAGATGACACCACAAGATGATAGAATTTCTTCAGCTGGAAAACTTGCAGCCTATGTGCTTATCACTTAACACTTTTAGGCCGTTAAAGGCATATCGTAAGCAATACGACTCGGAGAGTCTATAATACCTAAAATTCCACATCGTATAGTGGGTCATGATTTACGCTTACCAAGCCTGTAGTAAAAACGTGGATGGGCAGGGAAAGACGTTTGCGTTATCTTCGAACAACGCGAGCCTCGCTGTTAAAGTGCTGTGCAACGAAGGCATCAGCAAACAAGGTGCATGATGAACTAATAAACGCACACGCGAAACGTAATCAATGGTTAGATAGGAGGCGCTAACTTGGCAATTTCAAGCTTGACCGCAAATATGAGCCAGCCAGACTTGAGCTGGAACCAAGCTGGGGTAAGAGAGGAAGTGAATAATTAACCAAGAGCAGAGTACCATTGGCTGGATAAACTCGATTCTGTCAGGCGGGTTCGGTTTTGTTTACAGATAAGTCGGGTGAAAAACCTAAATTGAGACCAAAAAAGGCAAGTAATAATGGGCTGAAAGTAGTCGTATTGAAGGAGAATGGATAAGCCCATCTCAAACCACGCGTAAATTGACATCTTGAATAATTGAAAATGAAACCGCTGGTCACAAATCGACTAAAAGTGACATCAAAGTTAGCGCCTTTTTGTCACCATCCTACGAGGGCAAACTATCGTAATTTCCCATGGAATTAGAGGCGGATTCACTAACTGAAGTTCCTAAATGCACTTTCAGACCGAACATTTGATAATCCCGTGAGGGACTAGCATTACTGACTTTGTAGTCTGAAAAAAAGATTTAAACATGACTAAATACCCCTGTTTGATCGCATGAAAAAGCTACCGTTCATATTGCGAGGCTGCGTTAACTATTATCTACTTTGAGATAAAACTAGCTTACATGATTGAGAGGACAACAATGTACTACAGTTGTGGTCTTCATGCTAAAAGAGGCTGGAAATAGTTTTGGTTTCGGATGAGTATTTTCCAAGAAAGCAATTAACATAGGGACCATGGACACCGTAGAATACCTACAAGCGGTCAACACAACTTTCCGGATGAACTCCTCCCCAATGGAGGAATCCCCTTTAAGTCCATGAGATGCACCGTTACTGGTGAAACTAGTGCTGTCATGCACATTAGCCACATCCTCTTCATTGTAAAAGCATGAGAGAGTAATCACAGAGGGTGTCGGAGACAAAACTTAAAATTAAACGATGTGTATTTTAATTGGATAGGTAGTGCTATGTAGACTTTCCAGTTTTCTTCGACATGACTGTTCTGTTCATACTGCCTAAGGCACAATCTTCCAGGTTCGAATAGCTCCAAGAACAGTTTGGGTGCTACAGCTCATACCTTTAAGTAGCTTTGATGGAGTTAGGTTGAGAAATACAAGGATTGTTGAAAGATCACTAAGCCAAAATTTGCCTGGGAAGAGGAAGGTATGAATTAGCAGAAAGACACCATATGCCATGGTCAGGTAGGGATAAAAATGGTTTCCAAAGCGCTAAAATAAAATATAATGTAACTGACCTCATGCTGTCCAGCAAAGAGGGGCTCTCCGGTGTGCAGTTCTACTAGGATGCATCCGAGAGACCACATATCGATGGCCATGGTGTAGTCGAGACCGAGTAGAACATCAGGCGAGCGATAGAAGCGCGACTGAATGTACTGATAAACCTTCTCGTTGACATGACAGGAGCTGCCAAAGTCCACCAGCTTGATGGCGGAGCGCTTAGGGTTGATGAGGAGGATGTTCTCGGGCTTCAGGTCGCAGTGAATAATTTGGAGGTCAGGGCGGGAGAGAAACTCCAGCGCGGAGCAAAGCTGTTGGGTGAACTTGCGTGTCAGGTTCAGTGAGACACCACGAAAGTTAGTATTGCGGAGCAGGTCGTAAAGATTATGGGAAAGCAACTCGAACACCAAGCAGAGATGTCCGCGGAACACGAAGTGAGTCAACAGCCGAACTGCAGGAAAAGGCGTGAGAAAAAAAATGATCTACTAATTTGCCAGCTTTTCCTCACATTAATAGCTGAACTAATTGCGGGTATTTAGCCTTCAAAACGACCTTTAAAGATAACACTGACGCCACCAGAAAGCACGTATTTGGGCTCATCGAAAGGCCCGAGCTTTTGGGTCAGCCGAAGTAGAAATGGGTTGCACATGAACGCTATCAAGCCACCGGTTGAACCACCGTACTGCGACAGTGGAATAACTGTCAGTCATATACGCCGAGGCATACTGGTTTTTTAGCCCTCACGAATTCACTTCGTGCAATTTAACCTACTAGTCTCGCAGGCCTCCTGCACATCAACAATCAATCTAATTTCAGGTTTAGGCGTGTTTGAACATCACGAGAAACGTAACCCTGAGGCTGCTTTGGTATAAAGAACCGAAAAATGACCATCCAAATTTTAAAACACAGTTAGTGCAAATCTCACATCTCATTTGAATGTAACTCAAAATAAGAATGCTTTTGTACTCAACAAAGAAAGGCGTTTAGTGATGATCTGTTTATCAATTGCTAAGGCAGCGTCAATCAAGGAGAATTTACAGCATTTCACGCACATTTTCCAAAACTGCAGATTTTCTCATAATTATAGTAAAACAGCCGGAGGGGGGGGGGGGGAGACGTGAATAATGGGTGTTCTGCTAACTACCAGAAGAGAATTGTAGCAAAAAGCAACAATCTAAAAATACCCGTTTTTGTTAAACTCGCAGCATGGGAGAACAAATAGAACTTCAGTGTTTCACGGGAACGCGCAATTGATACCGAATTCACAGCAGTTCAGGTGAAGATCTAATCTAACCTAAATACGTCGACTTGATACAAATAAAGCAGTGAATAGATACAGTAAAGTTGTGAAAACTTATTTGAACTAACAATTTTCAAAAATAAAACGTATTAGTTAAATGGGAGATAACGGTAGAACTCATTTAACCGGTCGAATTTTCAGGTCTTGAGAAAGCTATGAGATCATCAAGCAACTTCAGCCAATTTTAGGATGACAAACCAAACAACTGCAGAGGGCTTCTTAACAACAGTTTACCCGCTAAAGGAATCCTTATTTCAATCTGCCACTCTTCTCAAACAAGGCACAAGTATGCTGCGAACTCCACTTCTACAATAGGTATTATTTCTAGGTGATCGTTTAATGTCAAAATGTTTTATTCATCACTCGGAGAGTAGTATCAACAGGCAATATCAAGTAATATAATTCCATGCCCATCGACCTCTCCCTCCCATTAAAAAGTGCAAATCCTCCCATGACGTGTATTTTTATATGCAGCATGAGGCCTTTCGTTTGCTCGAAAGATTAACAATAAAGCCCCCCTCCAAGTACCTGATTAACCAATTCGGTTGTTTCTAAATAAAGCCATTTTGTGCATCGGGTTTTATCAAGTAGAATCATCTAAGTCGTGGTTTTTGCTTGGCTTTTGGCAAGAAAATTTGCGCCTGCGTGCCATCACATAAAGCAAGCTTCCACAACTTTCGCCTAGCTGACGTAGGTGCCAAGGAATCGTTGATCCCGAACTAGTTTAGCCTACAATGATACGTAATTCCACGTCATCAGGAGTAGATAGATTAATCTCAGACATAGTTGTTTAACCTTCACCAAGAAATTCAAAGTGAAATGTTGCATATACAGTCCACCCACTTGCGCACAAAGTAAGCAGCCTTTTGAGGATGAAGTGGTGCATGGTTTAGAAGTGAGGGATGGGTAGTGAGTGGGACATTTAGGAATAACCAATTATGTGTTCTTCCACCAACCGCACATAGGAACACAGGAGCCAGTCAGTCAGTAAGCAATCAAAATGGCTCCTTTACGTGAGGCGAAAGATGCGAAGAACAAATTAGCAGTCCTTAAAGTTCGTTGTCATCTGATGACACCTAATATATGGAGCCCATTACCTTAGTAGTTTCCAAAACTTCCCCAGTTGATGTACGCGTACGGTAATTGTTCCATTACCGGAGCCAAAAATAACTGCAAGTTGTTCCTGATGCGTCAATCTCAAATTAGTCCAATCATTTGTGACATAAGTCTCTATTCTAATCAAGAACAGTCTCCATTTTTGGTGGAACAATCTCACGATGCATCATTGAATGACACGGTAAAGGAATAATTTTTTTGGTCAAACCATTTCTGGATAGTACGTTCTGCTGCCCCATTTTCTCCAAATCCTCTGAGAGAAGTTTTACGAAAGATTAGTTCCTGCAGCTTGAGTCATATCTAACAGGTCCAACCGACATTTTTTTCTTAGATTTGAGTGTTCGGAATTAAAGCGCAAAAGTACACGGTAGGGAGTACTTTGTCGATGGGCTGACGCATTTTTAGCCATGAAAATATACGCATCGCACTTTATAAGCCCCGTGGACTACAAGTTGTTGCAGCGAACTACACCGAAGAAAGCACGAGCCTTACGATTACCTGATAGACAAACTATAATAAAAAGTTGTTAAATTCAGCTGAAAAACCAAAACAAAAAGGAATTTTCGGCAAATATTTGGTGTAGAGGAAGAAGAGGAA
This sequence comes from Echinococcus granulosus, assembly GCF_000524195.1. Taxonomy (NCBI): domain Eukaryota; kingdom Metazoa; phylum Platyhelminthes; class Cestoda; order Cyclophyllidea; family Taeniidae; genus Echinococcus; species Echinococcus granulosus. The sequence goes on along the minus strand of NW_020170392.1, from coordinate 1,301,156 downwards.
TCACTGACCGACATAATTTGCACCGTGGTTACTATTGGAGGCATCAGTGTTGGAATCCTGTAGTCGGTTCATCTGCGTTAACAAACGGATCTCCTCGCGTGCCTGATTAGTGAAGGCACGTTTATTCTTGATTATCTTTATTGCCACATCTTCATTGGCCACAAAGTCACGGGCTTTCATCACCTGTCAGGGCAGCAACAAAAAAGACACTTTTCTGGAGAAAAAAATTTTACGGAAAATGGTGAAGTTTTGACTGTGTTAATCATATTCGAGTTTTCAATAAATGAGGTATATTCTCAAAATGAAAAAAAAAGGTAAAAGAGCGGGCTGGTCGTATTTTTACAGATTTGAGGCTAACGGAGATGGAATTCTGATCATTTCATTGAGAGAAAACTAGAAATTTTTGCCTTATTTTAGTAAGATTGCTTTGAGGTCTAAAAATAAAACTAGTGTTTTCCTAAATTTCGACATGTACCGAGGACCTAAATGTCGCAGTGGGAGTCCCTATTCTCGATATTAAGGAAAATAACCAAAAACTTAAAGAATGGAATTCCGTATGCTTAAAGTACCAATAGATCACTTAGATGTAGATAAAAACCTTTGTGAACAATAACATTTTTGATGCCGAAAGAGCATTTATTGAAACAAATTATTCAGACTGAAAATTTCTGCAAATTTTAGCAGATGGGAATAATCCAAACAGTTTACCAAAAACTGTCCCAATCGAGTGGTACTTTTTAGCAATTAAGCTGGCCAGCAAAAAGCAAAAAAGAAATGCATAATTAATTCGGTCAAATTTGGAAGCGTATAGAGATTTGAATTGTGTGAAACTATGTTAAGTCATAACAAAGGATTCAAAAGTATGAAGAAAGGAACAAATATTTTGCAATCAATGGTGGATGTGAGCAATGAGCGCAGGGGAATCAAACCAACAAATATTAATTTAGAAGAAATACGTCAAAAAACTCATTACGAAATGGAGCAGATGCAAAACACTTCACATCTGTGGAGCATTTCCCCGATTCACGTTTACGAACTTCATAAAAGATACATTTTCAGATTCTCAAAACCCGCAAGTTGTTGCATGCTGAAAATCGTTTGTAAGATTCTTCAGTTGGCAGGAAATTCAAAAGAATCACATCTTTTAGTCTTGCCAAAAGTGTTTAAAAAGTGGTGCAAATAAATAATCCAAGTAAAGATTAATATCAATCCAAAATTGTAAAAAAGGCATATCTCATAAAATGTTGCAGACAAATTATCAGCTTTTTAAATACATGTAATAGTGCCACTGCTCTTTGTTAACTTCATGTAGTTCACAATTGCGACTCGAAAAACCCCCAAAACATGTTATGAGAACGGGAAAAGTAGTACACTCTGGCTGTCATTTTTGCAGTTGATCGATGCGGCTTCCATGATTGTTTGCTCAAACTGGTAGAAAACGCCGAAGAGTTTGCGGGTGCACAAAGTCATTGTCTCCCGAGATGTGATATCTACTGCGCGTCCAGTATACCAACCAGTAGTTGACAGGGCACTACAAGTGCCGCTGTTGACTGCTAGGCAGGTGGATTGCCAAAACGGAAAGTAACGCACATCGAGATCGCCGAGACAACCAGCCACGTATGTGCGCATGTGTAAGTAGCAAGGGGTCACACCTACTCTTTAGTTTATAATAAAGGACAATATTGAATCACACGCTTCTCTGTTGAAGTAGGTAGTCTACCATGGGATGAAATTTTTGATGCCTTCTTGTTTGGCCCTAAGAATGTGATGCCTCCGTGCTTCTGCAGGACATTTGTCATTGTAAAATTGAAGTGTGGAGGTCTTTGTAGTTGTGACTTGAGTCGGTGATGTCAGCTCTAGAGGGGAAGACAGGCAGATTCTTCCACATTGGCAGATACACACTGACATCTATTTTCGTCGTGCCAATTGTCTGGTTGTCCGGAGCATTATATGTGTGCGATCCCAAGGGGGGCCGCCAACAGAAGCAGCAGCAGAACAAAGTTTGTATTGGTATATATGACGTTGGAGTGTTATGGAATGCTGGTGTGTTTTGCGCGATGGCTTCATCCAAAAGCACGCTTCTTCCCTTCACCACTTCGTCCACGTGATCAAGAGTGTGGTTGGTGGTAGCAATACTTCCAAACCGGAAGGTGTGGTGAGGAATGCTTCACCGTCCTCAGGACCGTGTGAAGGGTTCTCCTCGCCTCCTTGGAGAAGGTGAGTGAGGGGCAATGAGAGGCGATGTGTGGAAAACGTCTAAATTGGGTGCACGGATTGTGCGCATTTCGGGTTACATTGCACCACAGTTGCACGAGAGGGCATATTTGTAGTGCAGTGTACTCGTGTACAAGCCACTAGCCAAAGCACCGACGCACAAGCCGACCAACACCTCACAGTGGATTGTAGAATGGTTAAAATTCATTATGTTCGTCTCCGTGGGTGGTTAGTGCATTTCAGCATGCATTGCTTGCGCCAACATGCTGTAGCGGATCCCGATGATAAAGAAACCCCTCACAGCCAAAACCGTCGCTCATCGGACATAGTGCAAACACGGAAAAAGGCGCATTAATTCCCACCAAATGCACTTCTCGATGAGTTGGACGATAAATAATGGAAAGCCTACATCAGAAGTAGTTTCCACAAATGTTTGTGGTAGGGGAGTAGGCGGCAAAGGGAAACGGTGCAGCTGCAATCACAACAATCACAAAAGCAATGTCGGTCAAAGCGAAGCACTGCTTCAAGCCTTTTTAATTGGAGCCGATTTTGTAGATGCTTTAAAAAACAGTATATTTTTAAAAAGTTCTACCTATTTCCACAAGGTTGAGCTCAATTACGTGAGTCCGTTGCGTTGTTTCGACACGGTGCATCAGTCGACGAGACCCACATTAGCATGCTGAGCGACTCCTTGAATTGCTGCAAATGCTATTTTGTAAAGCCGTTCTCCATTTCTTTACAACCAGCGTCTTCAAGAACCGCTAGTTTTGGATTGTTTTTAACTCTTCGAGGCAAAGTGTGATGAATGCTTGCCACTATGGCTTCCTTCATCTAGGGTGAGTATGGCGATGTCAAATTAAACAGTTAGGTGATAGAACATAAATGTCTTAATGTCAACTCGCCCAGATATCAGGTACAAAAGGTGCGAATCAGGGAACGAGATGGAGCAGAGGTGGGGACTTTTGCACGTCTAGTGGAGCACTTGTTTGTGGCTCTATTTGGTCCTGAGTTCTTAAAAGCCACTCACAAACTGTTTCGGTGTTAGGGAGAGTGTGCGAGACAAGTAGCTTCGTGGACTGTGGCATTAGGATTAAGTGTGGCTGGTTTTCACGAAAACAAATTTATTTCTTAGACGAATTAATTATGTTCTGGCACGAAGGTAGAATGCAAAGTTGACACTTTTCTTCCGGTCTGTGCCTCTTCCAACAAAGTATTTTCCCTTCTTGCTGATAAAATAGAATGCCTTAATGGCTAAGTTGAGGGTGGGTTCGTTTGTGGTTAAAATAAAACGCGCCTTATCAGTAGTCCCGCGTGGAACAAAATATATACTTAAGCTCGTGGCATAAGGTTTGACTGAATTTCAAAAGATTGACCAATTATTTCCTAGTCTGCCATTTACTTTTTGTCCTTTACCGTATTTTAATGGTTATTCACTAGGCTGCAGAAGAAAACAAAACACCATTCTTCAATACTCTCCACATCTAACAGCATGTTTTGGACGATGACGCAAAAAACTCACAAATTGTCAAAGATCGAACAAAAAACTCCTCAGACATCCAGCTACTTTGTGCTCCTCTAGTCAGGATTTCTCTTAGTTTTTGTAACTGAGCATCGCTGATTTGTAGCCACCTACGTTTCCAGTCGCCAATCAATCACTAGTAAGAGGTTTCCCATAGACGGCGGATCCAAAAAGTACACATATTGACACTTCTCGTGTGTGATGTTGCAATTGACAGTAACAATGCCACATCTATGCTTCCATAATTCCAGCTCCATCCCACCGAATACTGGATAGTTGACCTGACCGAATGAGAAGTTAAATGGGGACTAGGAAACTGCACAGGAAGGTGGACCATGCCCGACTCACTTCAACAGTACCATTTCATCTTATTACCCTCTTTCTTTAATTGTTTCCCCTTTTCACTGACAAATGGAAGTGGGTTCCGGGATAATCGAGACAGATTGCAGAAGGGTGCATTTTTCAAAAGTCCATAAATTGGCCAACGCACATAAGCTAGTGATACAGGGAGGCCATCACTGTTCATAGCATCGAACGAGTAGATGTAATGAATACCCGTTCCATTCAAGCTTCTCAACTTTTCCTTTTTTTCATTTTCTGCGTTCTTCAGAAAGCCCTCAAGTGTTGTATTCGTTCCCGAACTCAAGTCAATCGATGATGGAAGATTCGTCATGGACGGTGAATGTCTCCATTGGGAGATATCGTGAGGCTGGCAAGTACTAGTGCTGCTTGAATGACGCGATTTCGATCTGACATGGCATTTTGCAATGTGATTGATTGATGGAAAGATGAAAGTGACCTCGATAGGATCGGATCGACACTATTGTCCAACACGACTCACTAGGAGTTAAATGTCATCAAAATTTGCTCGTTCCCAGGGTCAGATATAAATTTCGTCACAATTAGAACGAGTGACGTGTTTATCTATGTCGGAAAGTATTTTGCGACGCAACAACTATTCAAAACATCGGATAAAACATTACACTGGTGCTTTACCAAATTCATTCTTTTGGACTAGGCTTTTTCCCTATTTTCGGTAGAAAGCAGAAGTGATTTGCAGCAAAACCAAAATAAGTCAATGAATTTTGTGTCTGGCCTTAACTCATTCGAGAATGTAAGGGTTTTTGTAAGCTGTCATATGCAAGGAAGAGACGAGAACATTTAGCAAGCTTAATAAATTTGACATTCATTTAAGACAAAAGTAGGCAGGAGGACAAGACGCTTACTTGTCCGAAAGAACCTTTGCCAATGAGGCTATCCATGTAGTAGCGGTTCATCCAAACCTCTCCAGGTCTCACAATGTAGTCACAGTTTGCATCGGTGTGGTTGGGGTCCACGTGGTGCTGCTGCTGATCCGCTGATTTCTGGCGCGTAGATCGTTGTTGAGTTGACAGCGTCTGCTGTTGCGGCTGCTTGGATACCAGTGATTGTCCGAATGGCGCACCATTGGTGGGTTTGGCCGAGGCGGCGGCTGCTGCAGCTGCGACCGCGGCAGCAGTAATGGCGGATTGGTTGACGTAGCCGGCAGGCAATGAGACGAGGGGGACAAAACGGGGACCACTACCACCAACGCCAGCACTGAGGCTATCCTCGCCACTGCCTGCCACAGCAACGCCGATTCCATCGATCGAATCACCTCCCATTCCAGCTATGAAGAGAAGAGATAGTCCTGCTTGTGAACTTTACTAAGTATCACTGCTAGAATAAATGAGGATGGGTTCTTTGTGTAGATGTATGTTCATGCAAGAATTTGACTGAGTTATCTATGCGATTACCGAAAATCACTACATGATCATTATCCCTGCCTCACAGTTGATTCCATCTCGCTTGGATGCTGCTATGATGGCCAAAGTAGGAGAATACAGCGAATGCAGAGAATAGCATGCACAAAAACAGAACCACTATTATTTTGACTTCTTATTCAACTGTACAGACATTTTCAGTCTCTTGAAAATCAGTTACAATCCAGTGGTGCGGTGTGTTCAACTCATACCGGCTACGACACTAGCCTTCCAAACCTTGACCTTTATTCAAGAACTCCATTTTAAACACAACACATTCAAATATCAAGGAATCTAGTGCGGATTGCTGAGATTGCGTATAGACTTTCTGATTCTACATTATATTTAGTAGCGGATCCGAATCCGATCCTACCGGATAGAAAGTGTCTAAGGAACTGCCCAAGGTATTGATATGCTGTTAAATTAGAAGTCATCCAAAAACAGTATATCTAGCGTAGCCAGATGAAAATAATTAAGGTAAAACATTGATCAGGGATAGGTAATGACAACTAACTAGGAGAGAAAAAATTGGCGGCACTTATCTGCAAAGCTATCTTACATTAAGTGCTACAAAACATATCTCCTTTTAAAAAGCGAAGCATTGTCCAGCCCCAAGTAATAAAAAGTAACTGGACTCCTAAAGTGTAATCTCACAAAACGCGCGTGATAGGACCCATCACTATCGCTGAAATCCATATTACATGATTTTCGGATTACTTTAACACTCCAAAGTCTCTTTTATTAGCCCGAAAAGACTGGTTGTAAAGAATCCCGGATACAACTCACAAAATCGTGATAAGCGCTTAACTAGTAAAATCTAACTATCGGAAAATCTCGACCATCCCCGACTTGACCAACATGCTGCTGGAATGCAGTTCTGCTCAAGCCATTTTGTTCACACCTAGTGCATATTACAGCTTCTTCAAGCATAATTCTTTCGCTACATTTATTTAGTCATTGCACAGACATTCGGTCAACTAAGTTATCACCTCTACGCTGTGTGTTGTTTATGCCATCTGCACTTCCAATTCTTCAGATCCTATACACAAACATTTAACTAATCATGCCCAAAGATACCTAGGTGTGGAATCAAATCAAAATGACAGTAATACAAAAAATCAGGCTAGAACAAGACTAGTTTCAGCACCGGAACAGTTTAACTAGATCAAAACGGTAATTATAGGTGCTGCAGGCATTAAATTAAAGTATCACATATCAAAACCGAAAATTGACGTCGAAACAGACAGAGGCAATTGGTCCGACAGAAGCATCATAGAATGAAGCAACAGCGCGACGACCAATGCTTTGGACGTCGCCTGCCACGACAGTCGATTAATTAAACAGTTAGCTAAATCACCCTGTACTAATGACTGCCACCAGTTCTGGCAACATGCATACTCGGAAGCTCGAGTTCCACATAATTGTTGTAACATGCCTAACGGATTGTTTCACCATTTATATGGATGGTACCAAATTAATGGTGCACAAAAAGTCGAGAGGACTGATGAATCATGTAAATAAAATCCATCATGTGCGTAAAAACACAAAAAACACCCGATCGTTAACCCCTACCATCAAAAATATGGGTTATGTAACATAGTTCGAAAATGCCAAGATGGTAGCTTACCAAACGTCAACTTGAGGAAATAGCCTGTTCTTCGTCGCTAGGACTTTACCAGTAAATTGCAAATAGCAAACCCTCTATTGCATCACATCTAGTAAAGTCAATGCTTCAAATGAAAGAATGCACAGCTGAAATTCTCTTTGACGGCGAAATCACCGCTACCACCATTGTAATCAAGCCCAAAAACACGGAAAATTTTCTATCGCAGTTTACGCAATGGTTATCAAGTGGTATATGATTTAGTAAACACATACGTCCATTTTCAACGCCAAGATCGTTCAGTGGACTGCCCGTTAATTCAACGAGGAGCCCTTTCTTGTCTTTAAGTGAACACGGCCAAAACCATTTTGTTCCATACAAGCAGAGGTTCCTAGCTCAAACATGTGGTTTTTTTCGTGATTTATAGATGCATGAGAATTCCATGTGTGACGCAGGCACACACACGCGCCCAAACACACACAAACTGAGAGAGCGAAGAACGGACTAGTCATTCGTGCTTCGTGCTGCCTACTAATCCGAATGTGTATCTCTTTTTATCAGTCAAACATCCAGGGTCATTGATATGCTATGTCGCTAGTGGAGGGGAAGCTTCGAGTTCAGGTCAGGAGGTTGATAGGATATGAACCGTACTAACAGCACTGGAATGATTAAATAGCGGTTAACACATTGCCTCAGCGCATTTTGGGGCATTTCTTTGAAAGAAAGAATAACCATTTTGGGACTGGGCAGGTCTATTTTCACACTCGCCATCGGGAAGGCGTAGGTTTAAGATGGGGAAAAAGGGGAGAAAGCTCCGTATAGGTATTTAAATAGTCGTTTCCGCGTAAAAATACTGTAGGCAACAATTTCAGTCATACCCGAATCTTGATTTTCAAATCGTTACAAATGGCGATAAGTGAATCTACTTGGGACGAAGTATCCGGAAATGTGCCATTTTAAATGGCAAAATGAGGTAATTTTTCACTACAACGTGTGGAGTGGCAACCGCAAAACACGGGGACGTAGTTCATAAGGAACTTTTCAGTTAAGACACTTAAATTAATGCTTAAATTCAATAAGACCTTCACGTAAATGCTCCCTAACAAAAAACAGTTCTGCAAATGAAAAAACCCAGGTAAAAGTTGTTTGAACTCAAGTTCATAAAATGACAAAAGATTTCGGAAAATGATAGGCTTTGAGATTAGATTTTTGGTGAAAAGAGTAAGAGTTGTTGGGGAAAAGGCCGTTTACAATTTCATAAAAACCAAACCGGTACTCTTGGGCACATACTTACCAAAGATGACAACTAAGAGATTGTGAGCGATTTGTGTACTGTTGGCCAATGCTTCGATTGTTCGACTTCAGCATATATCTCCACAGTATTTGTAATCGCATGGCTGGCAAATCACATGGAGTCTTGGTTGCCCAAATCCATTATCAGGAAGTTCAATGTAAGTTGAAAAAAGTTATCCTTTAACAGAAATTTTAAAGCAAGAAACCCAAACCATGATCCAGATTGGCCCAAATCAAAATCGCCCCGATTCCTTTTCAAGGAAGCCAAATCACAATCCAGGTTTAAAAAGTAACGGAGCTCACTTGTTGCTTTGAACGAGGAATTTGGCAAGCGAGCCAAAATTACCCGTAAGTTGGCAGTCGTCGAAGGTCATTCACATAATTTTCACAATTTGAAATAAAAACGCTGAATTTAATGTTTATCAAACGAGCACACACTCATTAATTGACAAGGACCAGTCTGTTCGCCATCCGGATTTTATCATCCAATAATGCAATCATCCAAACTCCGAATAAAAAAACCACATGAACTCGTACCTATATTATTTATTCTAAAATTTAGTCTCAAACCGTCCGTTTAGAATCAAATTTCCAAATTCCAAAATCAAATTTCAAATTAGGGATCATCGATGAAAATTTGATCCAAGTTGGCAGCTGGGCCACCCAGCACGTCCCGAAATAAACATGAGTGCTTTTAAAGGAGTGAAAGTTTACTAGTAAGCTGAAAATCATTTGGAGTTTACTTTGTAATCCCTTGAGTAAGCAATTTCAACGTAGATATGGGTTTGATTTACGTACGTATAAATTCGCAGTTGACGAACGCCATTCACAATACTTTCATGCTTCCACCCAAAAGCCAATAATCCGACCATTCAACTTCAAAATACACCCGTATTCCCATGAAAAAAGACCAACTATGGGAACTCATGTTTAGTTTATTTAAACTGGAATTCAGTGTTAGACCTCCAAGTTAAATTAAAGATTCCAAAGTCAATAAGGAATTCGCCACTTTACAATACATGCGCGAACATGTGATCGAAATGCTGTGATAGACCCAGAAGTGCAGGCAGAAATTAACTAAAGTTACTTTAAAAGAATGAAATCACACTTCAAACGGGTCTAAATAGAACCATTAAATGCCAGTCTGCTAGAGGCATCACTTGATTAATTTCAACACCTGAGTCATAACAACCTACACGAGGATTGGCATTTGCTGAATAAAATTAACACTGAAGCTCCATTTTTGTCAGGACCGACTACTTCGAACGAACCAATAGTCACCGCAGAGTATTGTCCAATCAAGTAGCAACGGCGATTAATTTTCGCTTTGTCATAAGTATCCATTTCATCGAAAATCCACTATCGGGTTGTCTGTTTGAAGAGCTGAAATGCCGCCTGTCAACTAGAAATTTGTCCCAATGAATAAGGTGATACGAACAAAATTATGGCCCGAAACAGTAGGTGAAGCAGTAAACTACTTCAAAAATTGAAAACACCTCAGAAGAGGTTCGGATATAGTACTGGGAGTTCACTCGAAAATTCAATCGAGCAACTTCAAGACACGTGATTCAGAGACAAAAAGCTACGCATCAAAATAAGTCAGGGGCACTCACATGCATAGATTGGTGGTTGCAGAACGTCGTTCATACCAGCCGCCGCCACCGAGTCAACAGAATTCGCATAAGTGTTGCCACTAGCGTAGGGATGCTGCATAGGTCCACTTGCGACCTCTAAAAGGGCCGCCTGGTTTTGATAATAGTTCGTCGCCACCTGTTGCTGCTGCTGTTGAATATGATGTTGTTGATGGTGGTGAGGGTTGTAGAACTCGCCTCCTCCTCCTCCTCCTCCTCCTCCCCGAGTCGTCGTTAAGAATGCTGGCTGTTGCTGCTGCGTTTGCTGACCTAGACGATTCATACGCGGACGATGTTGAGGGAGACTAGATGGAGCGAGTCCAAAATTCCCGAAACCGGCTAGTTCATCTCCCCCTGCACCTGTACCTTCATTGTAGATACCTGAGCCAAACAGCGCTCAGTTAATAATTGTGTAGACAGTCTTTATAACTCAGAGGTATGGACATACTCATGTCTCCCAGTTTCGAGGAGAGAGTGTGCATCTGGACGACCTGATCAACAGAGAGAGGATGTTGTTGTTGATGATAGTGGTGCTGTTGCACGGAATCGGGAGTATTGGAATGGTGGTAGTTGAGCTGGTAGTAAGATTGGGGCATTAACGACCCACTCCCAGAATCAACCACAGCGGGTGCATTGGTGTAGAGGAGATCGGTTTCGCTGGAAGAAGGTGGCTGTGGCATTCCTACATCATCCACTGCTCCATCGTCAACCAGGTAGTGAGAATGACGCCGTGATTGCTGCTGTTGCTGCACATGGCTGGAATTGCCCTGCCGACCCTCTCTCGATCGCCGCTTTTTGCGGTAGTACACCTGGCAGAGAGAAATCCCAATGTTAAATAAATCTCCACAACCTTTCATTACAGGCACACTCACGGCCACTCATTTGCATTAGCTCAGTAAGCAAATATATACTCCCTCTCTCCTTCCCCTTACCCCCACAAAAGAAGAGCTAATGTAACAATCCAGTGTTTACAAGGAGTAAACATGCCTCGTTAATCTGCTTGTATGTTTTGATTAGGTCCACAGAGAGCTTCTTCAACGGCGCTGCGTCAGTTCGCATGCCAGTCGGGAGAGGCAGTCGAATGGCAGCGTCGTAATGATCCAATCCAGCTACAGCGGCTGCTTGAACTGCTGCTGCTTGGACTTGAGCAGCCGCCATAGAGGCACCCATAAGTCGGGAGAGGGCGTTGTTCACAGAATCCAGCGTCTCCTCTCCACCACGCGTGGCTCTCTGTGAGGAGAGGGAAAACTCCTCAGCAGCAACTCGAGAGAGTGCGGAGGAGAGAGAAGGGGAGCGTTCCTCACCACCTACACCCACGTTGTTATTATCGACAACAGCAACGGTGTCATCATCGGTGAGTCGTCGGTAGAGACCGCCGGCATCAAGGGGTATTTCAGTGTCTTCAGGATCCAATTCTTCCACCTCAGCTTCAACCTCCTCCTCGTCATCTTCTTCCATCTCACCGAAGAGTTTCTGGTGACGGGAGCTGGGCGGGGGTGGAGGGGGCCGGTGACGGGAAGAGGTGCAGCCGGAGATGGAGGAAATTGGAGAAGGATCATCAGTTGTGGAAAGTTCGGGGTAGTAGAACGCCTCGTCATCATCACCCTGAACATCATAGTCACCATCGCTGGTGAGTTTGGGGGTGGTGAAGTGGGTCACCGGGGACGAAAGTGGAGAGATTGTCACGGAGTTGGAAACGATGGGATGAGGAGGCGGAGGAGAAGAGATAGATGGGGAGGAGGTAATTGGCTCTCCCCCTCCTCCTGGAAGGGGAGATACGTCGAGTGCATGTGGCACTTGTTGGGATCTACCAATGCTCATTTGACCAAAACTATTGCACAACCACCGTCATTGAACCAGTAGAAGCTAAATTAGGAAGAAAGAACTCAATTGAGCCTCAGGACAACTAATGTTAGCGGTAGTCGAGACATACAGGAATACGACTGGCTGGCATATGAGTAGATAACATCTGGTAATTATTTGGACTAAAGATAGTGCGCAATCATACATTAACACTAAAATCGGGAAATACTAGTGGGGGTTTACACAAATGTCTTCAAATATCCCAAGTAATAGAAAGGAAGAAATCGGGAAAAAGCGTTCAAGACACAAAAAACAAAGAAACGCAAGCCAACAGTAGGCTGAAGCATGCACTAAAAAAGTGGTACCAAAGATCCCTCCAAAGCCAGGATATGTCAGATAATTGGGCATAAATTTCAAGCGAAGTGCGATAGAACAAGAGTAAAAAACATCGTCATTGATCTACGATATAGAATACGTGGCAAATATGAAGAGCTGGTAAAGGGTTCATAGTAATTTGTCACACGTATCCAAAATTAAATACTGAAATGGTAAGGAGAGAGGCGGCACCAGCACTCGGCATTTAGCCGTCTTTTCAAGTCGACCGCTTGCACAATCCGCGGCCATTGGTATTATAAAACATTATGCAGAATTTAACAATTTAACAACAAAGGCATTATCTTAATACTTTGAGGGCTTTTTGTACAGCACACTGTGTTACCTGACTGCGGGATCTTGGAAACATTGTAAGTTTTTGGCTCATTTTAGTTTTTATTTTTTCTTTATTAAGGGACTTATAATTAGCCAATTCCAACCATTTACAACGTGCCATCTGTCCAAATTCACATTTTATTTGAACAAAGTTTATTGGTCTACTATAGCTTTTCTCGAGGAGCGTGTACTAAACCAATGTGACTGAATTGATACTTTATCACTCGATTATGCGAAGATTTTTTGATACCTACGACTTCGACATATTTGCACTAAGCAGTTTTGATGCGCATATTACATGCACAAACGATTCAGATCAGCGTACTTGGCTTTCCTACCCCTTTATTAAAACTGAACTGCCTTTAGATGCCTAGTTTCCCTGTGCATGTTGAATGTTAATGGATTCAGCTATTTCCTTTTGCTTCGATCTTTGGACTCTGGATCGAGAAGCGTGGACAGAGGAGGCCACCCTACATTGGTACAGTACGGGTAAAGTTTACCGAATTTCCAATGCGTCACCCGGCTGCCTCAGACTAATCGCTTGTGCCAAAGGGGTAGTTAAACAAATATGCATCATAGAATTATCAACCACATATTCAAATTACGTTACCTAGTTTTTGACACCCAACATCCTTAGCATTCTTAAATACCTACTAGTGAGTCGCTGCGATTATAAATATTCAGTGATATGAGCACTTCAGAGTGAATTTGAGCGGTCAGTCGGTAGTGACTTAATATTTCGTTTCGTCGTGTGTTTAAATATGCAGACGCTTTGGCCTTCGCAGGTTTTTACCTCCACTCTGCAGCGTGGTGTCTGCACTACGTATTTTGTCGTGCCATTTTGGCTCATTATGACTTTGGAGGAGAGACGAGGTGCTACTTATCAGGGTTCGAATAATGTTCTTGTTAGTTATCAAACAAATGTTTCTACAATTTAACCTAGCGCTTTGGTTGCATGGTGCTTCTTCGTTACCTGACTTCCATTTAGTTTAATGCTTTTGACGGCAAACAATTTGAAAAGAAATAGCACCTTACGAACAATACAGCTGGACTTGGGTGCTACTGGCGTGGCCCAGAGGCCAGCTCACACGGCGACAGTAAAATGGCAGTGCCCCTGGGTGGGCCGTTGCCAAAACCGAGAGTTAAAGAAACAACATATTGCACCTATCAGATAAGTCCACAACCAAATCTATGAAAAACGACCGACGGATTGTGTTGAAAAGTTCTCAATTTTGAATAATGTAAGTTCTATTTACTTTACTTGAACTACTTGTTCTGGAATTGGAAAGGCCAATTAATTCCCTCACGTAAATATTTATTCACCAATAAGCTACAGAAGCATCGACACCCGCTCAAAGAACACTGGTTCAGTTCCACCCTAATTTTAGATCTTATTTTTTTAAGGGATAGCGGAAACAGATTTGAAGCAATTTTGATACGGTAGTGCTCTATTTATCCCTAACCAGGTTGTTGGCCCTTCAGTCACGTGAAAAAAATCCGAAGGGAAAACAGCAGGAAAAGATTCCGGACAAACTGATTCACAAAGGCCCCCGTTATCGCCCCTCTTGTCCAAAATGGGGCAGTCCAGGCGACTAAACGCGATTGCCATAAGTAAAAACAAGTGGTACTTTAAAAAACCCACAACAAGATGTGTTGAAATATTGTCGCTGTTCTAATAACTTCTCTAAGTTGTACCTCAGCACGAGAAGAAGGCAAAAGACTTCATTCTTTTGAGAGAGGTTTCTCTGACAGCATTGGAGAATATATATATAGAACAGTGGGAGAGGGGTGCACATGCCATATTGTCGCGACAAATCTACAAATTCACTCGGTCAGTAGTGGTGGTACGCATAAAAGAGGAAGGGAGCAGTGCTGAGTAGCAGTTGGGCAAGGTGGAGCAGAGAGGAGCATTCTAGCATTGGCATAGCAACAACTCATACACAAACAGATAGCATTAGGGAGCGGCACTAACAAACCTCACAGGCATCACTTTGAATGGCGCACGTCGGTTTTGAGTAGGAGAGAGACAGAGTATAAAAGGCATAAAATTACGTGCAAGGAGAGAGAGGAAGGAAGAGAATAAATGAGAGGGCGGGAGCAAGTTCACTTATTGAGGAGGAGTGAATTGATTTGTGCAGTAACTGCGGCTGCGCTACAGTTGGCGTCGAATTCAGAGAAGACTTGGATCATGTATTCACCACCCAGCTTCTTTGTAATGAAGCCGAAAAGCCTTTACAAGGAAAAAGGGAGAAGAGACTGAAAATGAGGAACGTTTTTATCTCATCGACAACGCTTCATCATGGCAGACAACTTACTTTGGCTTATCCAGACCCAAAGCTGAGTGGTTTGGATGAATAAAACTAAAAAAGCAGGAAAAAACCCAATCGAAACATCCTCTGAACCAAAAAGTCAAGAGCATAATATTATAACATAGCAGGACGTGTTGTGCTTTTACATTTTTTGGAGGCTCCTTAGTATTTGAAATTTGGTTATTGTGCTATTGTCATGCCTTAATAGCTACCTTAACAGACCAGGCTCCCAAACCTTATGCTGCATAGTGTCTTCAGGGACCACTCACGAGTTGCACTAGTGACAACGGTAGGTGAACTCGCTCGACACGAGTAACAATCCCACCAAACGTCACAGAAGAAAGGTCTCTACCGTGGATGCCTGAATTTGTGGTGGCCTCTGACAAAATTGGCATTACAGCCCCATCGGCTTCTGGTGATCGTTCCAATGCCGTGTCAAGCACCATGGTCAGTAATAAAGCAAATCCAGATCTGAGCGATTCAAAAATTTTCATTAAGGCATAATGCAGAAATGCTGCATTTGCGTGCATTGAGAAGCTGGGCGTAATCTGAATAAGCAACTGAGCCTCAATGAAATAGTAGAAAGTTGGTAACGGGGGGATGAATAGCGAACTTAGCTGCATAATACTCTGGGTTTTACAAAATTTTCATTTGCTTTTGGCTTGGATTATGGAATGCAATCGCCGTAGAACATCATCCAGCCTCGTACAATATGAAGCGATTGAGCTCATAAAACTCAATTCGCAAAGACATCGTGACGTGTGAACCCACCACCAGTGTCCTCTCGTTGTGATAGGGGATCATCATGTGATGGCCGAGGATCGCCAAGGTTAACGCTTAAAGTAATGATTAAAGCTTAGATTCAGTGTTTAACAAAGTGGGAATTTTCAGTCTCCTGACGTGGGTCCACCACACTTGTGAAATTGAATCGTGTTCATTTTACCCATGCGAAGAGTCTTCCAGCTCTTCTATACGCCTAAAATGGAGCATCTATTACGTTTTCAAAAATAGTATGGAAAAAAATAGGGTTTTAGCAACTTTAAGAGAAGAGAGAAGTTGAAGTAGACGTACGCTTTGTCGCGGGGATCGACGCCAGCGTAGATAAAGCTGTTGGCAGGGAAGTGTCGTTGAAAGAAGAGTTTGCGCGAGAGATCGGTGAGGAGTATGCCCTCATTGTGCGCGGCCTGCAGTTGACACTCGGTGTACTGAACAGGGCTTTCTGCGCCCATCTGATCACACGTAGCGGCCTGGAGCACGGACCCCGGAACCAGGGTGTCCACTGCTTGCATCAGGCTCGCCTGCTCTTGACTTGCATCCACCTCCACTGCACCGAGGTGGAGGCATCTACAGGCTGAAATTTTTAAGCCGGGAATTGGTAATTTAAATAGGGCCTAAATTATTTAAAGTTAGCCAAGTTTAGTATAGAACTTCAACTTTTCAAAAATTGGCGAAATTATGATTAGATTACATATATTGTACATTTTAAAGTGAAAATGTAACCATTTCCATAAATAAGATAAAGGCCATGTTATACAACTTTACATGCTAAATTATTACTTAATCTAGAATTAAACTCCACTGAATTTTGCCACAATTTGAAAATCGTTTGCAAAACTAACTTAATTGCATAGCTGGCCAAAGATCACTTACAAATACTTGGTGGAGGGCTGAGCAATTCGCTATGGAACATCCCTGCAGTAGGAGAAAGCGGTGAAGTGATACTTCTCGCTGGTGGCGGAGCCTCCAACGTCTCAGTGACTACGGCGTTTCCATTAAAGCTCACGGGTGTCTGATCCAAACTGCGGATACCACTGTTCTGCACCAGAGTCACCGAATCCGAATCCCCGTTCCCAGTTCCGCTTCCACTTCCTGTGCCATTTCGCACGAAAGTGGAGTTACTAGAAGTGATAACGGCACCGGTCTGGCTGGGAGGAATTGGTGGCAGTACAAGGCAGCAAGGTAGCGCGACCGGGTACTGTGTATGATATTGGATGAGAGCCAGGAGATTGGGGAAGACCTGCTCCGCGCTGAAGCCCTTGATTCGAACCCCTCGATTAGGTGTGGTAACCGTTTCGATGAGGTAGTGGCGAACCAGGTCGTTATTGATGTCGTCTGAAACAGGAGGAACCAGATTCTCCAATCTCCTTCAACCAATGTAGGTGTGTAGGTGTTTGGGGAAATAGCAGGAGAGGGCGAGAAGTGAGCATTATACCATGCAACAGTCCACAAACAGCATGCATGCACCGGCTGGCTGGATGATTGAGTTAATGGTTTGCTGCCTCTGGATGGCTGAGATAGGCAGTGAGCGTTAGTAATGACACTAATATGCACTAACCCTCGTGATCTTTGAAGTAGCGCTGTGACGTGGATGGTTCTGTGTGGGTACAGGTTTGAGAATTAGGGGCAGGGAAACACTGAGAGATAAAGGGAAATATCCGATCTTAACTAACACACTGCTCTAAAATAGACTTTCTACCAGGTCCATGTGCTCAGTTAGTAGATCAAGAGTCATCCACATAGGGTTGAATCACATTATGACCAAAGACTACTGACTCCAATTATGAACACAATACCATTCCGAATATGTTACGTCCCATGACACCAATGCCACTCAATAAGTGCTCGAAAAAGTTGTCCAAGATTTGCATAGAGGGCTAAGGACATAGCAGTATCAAACAGATTTTCGCTACCATATAAGAAATGTTCTGAACCGCAAATTCGCCAGTTAAATTTGGTTTTCACACTGCTTAATATGTTAAGGCAAATGAAGCAATTCTTGCATTACCTTGAGCAAACCCAGATATTCTGTTCAACTATGTATTGTAAACAGTCCTTTAAAACTTAATTTAAAACTGTTCTACTGAAAAACGAGTGGAGGTTTTTTCCATTTTAACCAATAATGGAATAACCCTAAGTTCCCTTTTGTCTTTACCCCAAGGTTATTTTGATTTTTAGCTATTTTACAAATTATTATGTAAGAAGTCAAGTGTGAAGTTAGTAAATAAATATAAAGGGTTAAACGTGGCACTTTTGACTGTTTAAGCGAAATGAGTTGCGCCTATTAATGGGAAATCTAGGCGTATTATAACTTAAGCTACCTTATGATGAAATTATTTTTAAAGCTATGAAAATAAACTAACATTCTCAAATTAAAAGCGGGAACGTAATGGAGATGCTAAAGTACGCTTGTCCTGAAAAATCCTAACAGTATGTCGCAGGTTTCGTTGTTATGTAGAGGAAAAACACTCCTTTGAAGATTTGACTTCGGTGCTTATAGAAACAGAAGGTATTCACACACAACACCGAATACGCAAGATAACTACAACACCTAAGAAATGCGCAATTGCTAAGGAGCTAAGTACGAATTCCATCCCATTTTTCACTCCACGAGTGAGTGATGGATGCAGCAACATACGCGTCGGTTCTAGCGGCCTCGGTGGCTGTTGGGCTAAGCCACAGTGAACAAGCAGTGCCTTCGCCGACAACGGTCGCTTCCGTGTGTCATCATCTTTGTATGCACATCCGATTACACCGGGAACAAAAGTAAATAAGTAGGTCCTACTTTTTGAGTTGTAAGTAATTAAGCTTTAAAATTGTTAAAGCAGGGATTGCAAGGGAGAGGGTTAAGAATTAGTGGCTTTATCCTCGATTATAATATGAGGGGGATGGATGGAGGAAAAGAAGTGAGGAAGAAGTAAACGCGAACAAAATAGCGCATGAGCACGCAAAAAAGGTAAACAAAGAGGCACATCTTACTGAGAATGTTTTTCATGAATTTTGCGAAACCTGACAGAGGGATGGGTGGAGGAGGTGGAGGAGGAATTGGAGGAGGACATGGTGGGAATGAGGAGGAAAAAATTTATTGATGAGAATCCATAGAAGCAACAATAAATAAGCTCTTATACACGTGCCGCACGGTCTGCTGCTAGGAGAGTGTGTGGTCTAATATGAAGGCATGCAAGATTGCTAGCTGGCTTGACAAGCAATTCATTTTGCCATCCACATAACCCTATTTTTTCGGCAGATTTGTCCTCTTACTTAACCTTGTTCATAGTAATCTTAACTTAAAGGACTAATGCGATTTCTCAGTCAGTGGATGAATGGCGATTTGTCCCTCAAAATTTGTCATTTATTTGCAGGCAAGAAGTGGAAAAGGGGTGAAATAAAACAGAAGAATCTACCTGACTTTTGTCCCGTTTTGCTTGGCGGTTTCGTGCTCTTGACAGCCAATCCATAGGCGTCCTTGAAGGTAGTACTATCACGAACAAGGAAACTGCCGGGAGGTTGGTTTTTGAGGATCGAAATGGCTACAAAAGTACACAGATGTGAAAATCATCGCAATTACCTCATTTCGCGGTGTAGATTATGCGCATATAGCCTTTAAAAGTCCAACAATCTTTTTACATTGTCAAGACCGTTCATTTCGTGTCATAAGAACAAAAATTACTTCTTTAAAACCCTCAAAGTGTCTACGGCAATGACTCAAAAACTACGAAAATAAGAACTGTAGATTGGAGTATTTTAATTATGAATAGTCCAGTCTATGAAGTTATGGAAGTTGAGAATTTACTAATCGTTGTAAACCAGATTCGCACTTGGGATTTTGCTTCCATAAAATGAATGTTGTATCTTAAACTAACCCTCCTGTCGAGAAATCTTGAGACGATACCAGACAGGTGACGTGGCTTCTACAAGAGCGAGATCAGCAGGTCCACTTGGAGTCAATGTGCTCGAGGTGCTGTTTTGTTGGCTAGGCCATCCAACATCGTTCCTGGTGCGTTGCTGGCATTGCTGCTGTTGACTCTGGAACAACACTGACTGTTGTTGTGGCTGTGGTTGTGGCTGCTGTTGCAGCACGGGGACGTACTTCGAGCCCTGTTGACTCGTTTGCAGCAGTTGTGAATGGTTCTGTTGATGCTGCTGTTGGTGACGAATTTGTTGTGTGGCAAGGTTGGTGGATTTAGTAGTGGCCACATGATGTTGGAAACTACTCGCTTCACTCACGGTTCCAGCTGAATGGCGCCGCAGAGAAGAAAGGAAGGAGTCTAAAGGCAAACCAATGTCAAGAAATTTTATGATTCTGAAGTCCGGTAAATACACATACAATCTTGAGTAAAAATGTAGCATGGTTTTTTTCACTTCAATTTTTCCTTATTCGACTTAAGCTCTTAAGTAAAGTGACTTTTGACAATTAACAATTTTCACGCAAAGGTGAAGTGAAATGAACCCCCACTAAATATAGTGGCACGGGGATAAATAACATGAATGCAAACTTCAAGAAAATTTTCAGCTTTCTAGACGTTTCCTTTTTTCCTACAATAAACTTAGGGCAATTTAGGCCTTACTTGAGGCCGCACGTTGTGGTTTAGCGGACATCGTCTGAGGAATATCCATAGCAGACGTCTGATGAGCAAATGGCCTACAAAAGGACAAAAAATGAAAGAAAACAATTCATGCCAACATTAGGAAGATAATATATTAGAGTCGTAAATTGAGCAAAAATGCACACGGAAGCTAGTATTCCAAAACCTTTCCATATTGTGCCAGGACTGAAGACTCCTGGCGTTCAACACCCACTGTGAACCACCCCTGACTAAGGCTTATTGAATTTCTATGCTCTGAAAGGAGAGGAGATTTCTAACTTAGGAATAAAGGTGGATTGCCAGTGGTTGAATCAGGGCAGCTGATAAAATTAGCCATTCGTGACTCATAGCCACACAAAAAGAAGACACATGGTTCACCCTTAGTGTTCAGCCAGTATGATGCAGCATAGGATGCCCTCATCATACTTTCTAACTGTCTATAACCTTTTATAAAAATTGGAAGTCGACGCAACCAAGTAATAAGCATAAATTCTAGTTACTCATGAAAGTGTGAATTTTGTTGGATGCGAGAGCAAATAGAAACGCAGCCCTTTAAGTAACTGAAGGAGTCACTTAGTGAGGCTTCAAGGTGTAGTGTGGTTAATAGTACACTCGACTGTAAAAGTGACTCAGGTTTAAGTGAACAGGAATACCACTGCCAGCAAAAAAGCACGCACTCATTTTGCTTTTCTCTTAAACTACTAGTCAAACTTGGATGCTTTGCCTTGAAAAATAAGGCTAGAATGATAAACATAATGCACCAATTCAGTTTCCGGATAAATGGGGGCCAATTTCGAGTGAGGGCAATACCTAACATCATAATTATCTACCTTGCCCCTGAAATTCAGGCTAGCAAAAAATCCTCATGATGTAACAAATAGCCAGTGTTCTAGTAAATTTCGGCTATAAGACATCTACCTTTACCACTACTCATTTCTATGCGTACTGTCAGGAGAGTGCGACTAACAAGACTGTTAATTTATGAGACAGATAAACATATCTATGCGGCTTTTGTTTCGTATAACGTTGAGTGATTCGAGAAATACCAAAATCCCACTATTCAGACACAGGAACAAACGCTAGGAGAGCTGGCACAGGCGGTGCAGTTATGACTGACGTGAGGCTGCCCTGGTTGGGTCACTGTGTGCGTACAAAGAAGCCGGGTTTTGATTATGGATCATAACCTCAATCGCTTACGCCATATTGACCCTTTGTTGACGAGCGCCTGTGTAATTACCCGTCCTGTTGAGACCTGAAAGAGATTCACACCTTACTACCCTCTTAACATTTCCAGTAGCGTGAGCATTATTATTAAATAAAGGGCTTTAAGATTTGTGATTTTATGAGGTCATGAACTGATGAGTGAGGCCATTACAACGAAATATTTCATGATCGAATGTGTAATTCCAGGTTCACAAAAACTGACCTTCAAGCATTGATGATGCAACAGGTCGTCTAGTGCTTCTGTTCAACGTTGCGGTGGACCCCATGTTCGAACTGAGGTCTTGAACACCTCGACCAATGGGCTGCAGTGTCACCGTTTCGATCTCTTCAAATTCTGTGCGCTCGGGCTGGGGTGGAGGAAGGTGAAGTGACTGAATTTAATCAGTTCATTCTCGATAAAGATCTCCTCAAAGTCAGACATAAATGTTTAGCTTACTTTGATGGAACTGATGCAACTCCTCTTTTCTGACAATTAATAAGGATCTTTTAGTGATGAGAGAGACTTCTAAATAGGTAATCATCGATATGTACGCGGTAGGATGATATACCCTTTGGTTGCATGAACTACCGCGCTGACCTTTTACGATCTTCAGCAGCACGATATTCTGACGGTGAGGTCAACGGTAATCTTCACCTAGCCCTTTGAAGGGGCACCTACCCTACAACTTCTTCAGACGCGATCTATGAACCGCATACTTATTTTCCTTTACATCCTCAAAGCTATTTCATTGTGCAAGTTTGTAATTCAGGCGGCATTTCATTAGCCTATCCTTTCAAGAGCTTGTGTATCTATCCTTGAAACTAGTCTTGGCATTGCGTTGTTAGCACAAAGTGTCTAAAGTGACATAATTGTCACATCATTTATTCCACTAAAATGTGCATACAACTCATTGCAGCGACATTCTCACGCCTTCTAGGGGATTAAATTTGAGCACATTTAAAGTCAATAGCTCCCGATCACAGGCGTCGCTCATCGTCTATAGAAAACGCGACCACTTTTAATTTTGTGACTAGGAGTTGATTGAATCTCGAATCTGTCTCTTTCAAAAAAATGGCTTAAAATCGCTCACCTGGATGGTTGACATTGAGTGGTAGTGCTGTCTACGTTGCTGATGGAGAGAAGTGGAGCGCAGATCATTGGAAGATGCGGCAGAGACATGATTGATGCGTTGAGTGCTCTGTCGCAGTGCCTCAGCCTGTTCAGCCTCCTGACGCAGACGCTCCCGTCGTGCCGAGTAGCCTTGAGAGTTAGAAAGCATTCCACCACTTCGCATACTGCCTCCAATAGACCGAATTGATGAGTAACCCGGTGCTGGACTTTGTGGACCTAAGAAAGGGAAGAACTCCAGTCCAAACTACCTGCTACTGAATAGCCATTTGTAGTTCTGACAAATTGCTCTTCAAATTAATACAGCATTTCATTATGTAAGGGGACTTATTTACTTTAAATGCCTACAAAACGGTGGCCACACAGCGTTCTTTCATGTCACGTGTATTATCATACTGTTCAGGGCTGCCACAAGCCACGACGTCTGCGCATGAGACCCTTACGTAGACATCTGCGCCACATCCACGCATGTATATAGGAGGGTAACATGCCTACCTGACATCATTCCATTCCGATAATTCCAAGATTGATTAGTCGTTACGTTTGCAGAACTCATTGCACGTTTAGGCGCTCCAAAAGCGAATCCTGAGTCTAGAAACAAAAAGGCAGGGCGTAAAATCGCCCGAGGTCATATTACAAACAGTCTCTCAATCGTGCAATATATCCACGTCTTCCTCACTCGAACATAAACTTCACAGTCGGTATACCTGAACCTGATGTTGCTTCCTGACTAATATAAGACACTTGGCAAAGGGATGGTAAGAGTGATGGTCTAGCAACTCGTCTTCTAATCACACGATGCCTCGTCACAATCTCACACTCCACTGGAATTGAAGTGCGTCTCATATCTGTCATTTTGTAAGGCTTTTCAAAAGAACCATCTTCGCGGCTGGCAGGACCATAGCTATATGGAATGTCTTCCTCGTCTAAACAACTGCTCAATGATGAATCGCTGAATGCTCCATCATCAATTTCCTCGTCATCTTCGGTGAAGGGGTTGTCTGACAATCCTGCCGACGTTTCATCCAGAAGTGTGGGCGTGCGTGGGACGTCTAAATTCCAGCAATAATCGCAAATACCATTCTTGTGGTCGTGGTGCTGATCCTTTGAGTAACGCGGTTTCAACGGACCCTTGGTCGTGGCAGCACGTTGTCGCGAATTTAGAGGAGGCAGCTTGGAATAAACCTCAACCGACGTGTGCATCTATAAAAAAGGAATAAATAAATAACAAATTTACCCCCTTTATTTTGAGACACTTGTATAATGGTGCATTCCGCCAATTGCAGCAAAAGTATGCGCCCCTCTATTGGCAATGCCTTATTATTTTTGTTCATTAAAAGCACAATACTGTGAAATTTAACTTCAAAGGTCCCACGTTACTAGTTGCCTGATAGGGTGTTGAGCTACCTTGTTGCATTCTCATGCAAATCAAATGGACTATTTAATTCGAAAAATGCCCGACTTGATTCATTGCTGCCATCACCTCTTCACCGTTTAAAGTAACGTTAAAGCTACAAATGCAAAACTGTAGAATCCTATTTACCCTGATGTACTTTACAGCGGAAGGAAGAATAAAAGGTTTTGGGGGAGATGATGCAGTTTAACACGTCGAGTTTGGACTTCATGCATTTATGGACTCGAGAAATTACACTCTTCTTTACTTGAGAAGGCGGATGGTGCAGAATTTCCAAAGTAATTAAGAAAATAAAATGATGAAAAGTGGTTGCAAAATACGTATCCCGTGAAATCGAAAGGAAGAAGTGTAGAGGTGAAAAGGACTTACGTTTATAGGGAGGCAAAGAGCATAGCGGAGCACAATGGGAGTCAGTTGTCAAAGGGGTCCAGTTTGTGAGCCGTAGTCCCGACAAATGTGGCGGTAGTAGCAGAGGCAGCGGCAATGGCGGCAGCGTAATTTTCAGTCAGTATGAGTGAATTCTTTTTTTCACCAATCAAAGGGCGCTTTGGAGCACACAGCGCTAGCGAAATACACCCGCTCATCACAAATTCGCACATACAGCCACGCTCACCAGCACACATTCACACCCACAAAATGCAAAGCGAAAGCGCAAAACGTGAAAAAAGCAAACAAGGCATCACTCTCTTACTCATGCTCTCGTAGCGTCCGTAGGGTCGATAGAAATTTGACCTGAAAGTAAAATAAAATTAACTAAACAGTTGGTGAACGTTCGCATAAACCACCAGGACCCAGTAACCGCGCTTCACTGCTTCAAAAGGTACTTTAAGAGTTAGGTTTATTGTTTCTTGGATCGCATACACTATTTCCATCTGAGGAAATAGTCAATTTTAAAGACCTGTGGACATTTCGAGTAGGAATATAGGTAATAGGAGCAATAATGAACTGTTATAGACCTAATTATTTGGTAGTGTTGGATGTAATCGGGACATCGTTTTACTTTTACAACGATTCCACCTAATTTTGCGTTATTGTCAACACAGAGGTTAAAGAATGTACTCTCAGCAGCATTACTCCCAAATAAAGTGACTTTATGACATCCCGGGTCATAATGGCCACTTTTCTTTATTCAAGCATCTACACATTCACAAAACAACACATCTGAGCGACTAACCCTTGTTGAATATCGTGATGCGACTGGTAATGTGCCTGATGTCGATTGGAGAACATCTCTACATTTTCATGGTGTTGTTGGAAGGCTCTACGCTGTGTTGGGAGGGTGGAGGGCGGTGGAAGTCTATGTATAGGTTCTTCGATCACACTGCTGGCCCGTTTTAGCATTGCTAGCTCCTGACGAGCGCTGGAGAGCTCCTCCAACAATTGAAGCTCGCGATAACTCATCATTTCTGAACTATCGTTCATTGGTGCGGTCGTTGATGTCTGTTGAGCACGCGACACAGACGGTGTCAAGTAACCGCGATTGTCTGATACCATTGAGGACTGAAAGTGTAAACAAATAGAGTTTTTATCATTTGTATCTTTTTATAAATACAATGAGAAGTGAAATGCACTGCAAGCGTGAAATAATGCCACACGCCTGTGCACCATGTAACCCGATGTGTTTCTATGCTTCGCATCTTGAAAATTGAGGTCACCTTCCAAAATGTACAGATGTAGGTAACTGTGCTTTTAAATTAAGCTATGTTGCTGATTCCAGCCACCTTTAATTCTCACGTAACCTCAGCTATCGAGCAGTGCCTTTAACTTAGGCTTCCTATTCAACGGGCCTGCTGGCTTCTGGAGTCAGACCATCGTGTTTCACTCATAGGAATGTAGACGAGCTAATTGCCTGTGGTCTTGTGATGAGTTAACGTCTAGGTGAAGTAATTCCCCTTCGGGTCAACTTATAGTTTCCATACAAAGTCGGTGTCAACCATTGGCTCCCCAACAAAAAAGCCTCTTATCGCTTCCAAAATGTGATATTTGCTAAAATTTTTGGGCGGCCATTAATGACACCAGACCAATCTTGACTGCAACCTTTCCTTTTTATGTGTGTTGCATGATCACTTTAGCAAACCTCGTCTTTAAACACACACTCTCTATGTTAGCTGTTGACTCATTCAAAACCCTCAGTTCAATATGATTCCCCGGGTTAGGGGCCAGTGAAACACTCTCAAGAAGCGCTTTTATGTTTGCGTTTCAGATGCTGAAAAATCAAATGCAGGTTATTGGTAAAAGGTACAGAGATGTGATTAGTTATGCTTAAGCAATAAAACATTATTTTTCACAAAATAAACCGATGATTTTTGGGTTTCATTAAGGGAAATATGCTTTGAAGGCGCCTATTCATCCGAGGTCATTGCAAAGTTAAAGCAACATCCGCTCCACATTTCAGATGACAAATGTGTCAATTCACCTGTTTTAATATGAAAGGCAATGAAGATGAGGCGTCCGAAGAAAGGCAAAAGCAGTGAACAAGAAATGGTCGTATTTTCAATCCAGATGCATAACAAATCCTTGTCAGGTGGGCAAAAACTCCGCGTCTTCGTCTACTCTTTTCCTGTCAGTAAATATGATTTCGCCAGATCCCGGTTGTGCTGAGCCACATTTTATTGCAGATTTTTCAAGTTGTTATAAAAGCAGTGAACAGAAAGATGCATTAAAACAAAGTGCGTGCTTTAAAGAATGTAAAGTGATGATTTTTCAAGGTGAGTGTTAAGCGACACCAAGCTGATACTTACTGGATGTTTAGAATCAACCTTTTGTTGAAAAAGCCGAAAATTGCAACATCAGCTAGAAATACAAGCAATTTGGCCCTTCATGCTTCTCTTTAAGGCTCTTTTAGAAATAGTCAGGGAAATTCGTGTTAATTTTAGTGGCAGCAATCAAAATTGGCCCGATAAGTACCAAAAAAGGTCTCATACGGTCGCAAAGTCCGTTGAATGCACGTATTTGGACGCCAAGCCCCCATTAAATGGGAAGCTGCGACATGAAATAAACTGTCAGTGAAGCTAAGTTGATGAAGTAATAGGTGGGTCTTCAAACTGTAAAATCCTACTTCTCTATTCGATTTGTATAACGCCCTTTCTTTTCAAGATTACTCCGAAACTTTCTCAGGTAAAACCAAGTTGTAATCTTTAGGTAACTGCAGAAGAAATCAGCATAACTATCAGCGTTGATAATACCTACTGAAAACGAATAATATATTTCGCATATTACTGGCTGAATTTCAAAGAAATAACAATTTTGTGACGTTTCAATCTTCAGTTTAGGAAATGTGGTGCAACTTTGCAGTAAAGTTTTTCCCACCAACCATCACCAGTAGGAAGACCAGTAATTGCGGTAAAGATAAAGCTAACTGACACAAATCTATGCGTTGCAGGTGTAATTCTAACGCCTTTTTTATCAAATAGAAAAAAATTTTGTTCCCTTTGCTTGTAACTGAAGCTACCAATGATTTACTACTCAGATGTCTACAACCGTAAGCAGCACAATTCCTTGCCACCTACTGTGCTAAAACACGCCCAGCTTACATGCGATGGAACCAACGGTTTTGCAACTTAAAGTACGTTGCATGGAAAGGATTCAGACAACACATACCGAGGCCGTCCCAAACTCCGGATCAATAGTGACATTGATCTGATTAAACCACTTTGGCGAAACCGGTGGTCTGTGCTGCAGAGTAGTTCGGAAAGTTGTTTGGTAGCGCTGCTGTTGACTCGAGGAGAGTTGTGGCGCGGGTGTCGCATGGCGCACAAATCCACCACCCTCCCCTGTCGTTGTTCCTCGCTTTTCACCCATTCCACGCTCGGTGGAGTAGGCCTGCGATCTTTGGTAACTCGAGGAGGTGGAAGAGGAAGTGTTAGTCCATCTTCCACCTGGACGGCTGCCTCCACTCCCAGTGAAGGAGTAGGAGCGTGCCGAGTACCTTCCAGCGGTGCTACCACCGCTAGACTCGGTGAAATTGGGGCGCTGATAGCCGGAGTAGAGACGGGAGGAGTGAGTACCATTAGGGTGGGGTGCGGTCGAACGGGTGGAGGTGGAGGAGTAGTCCAAACTGGTTCGTCGAAGCTCCTCCAGCAGCTGGTCCAGATCCTGTGTGGTGGCGGTGGTAGACATGACGCCACTATTGCCCACTAGGTGCTGGGAGAAATTGTATCCTTCTTGTTGCAACTGACGATACTCGGCCTCTTCAAAATCCTCTGCCTCCTGTTCCTCGATTATCGTCGGGGTAGAGCGTTCTGAGGCCGGTTGGTGAAGCTGTAGACGATAGCTTCTGACTGAAAAGTTGAAAAAGACAGCGATTTCACGTATGACTTGAGTAATTATTTATACATAGAATCAAAAATTCGATCAAATATAAGGATTTGCGTAAGTTTAGCTAATGTAGTATAGGTATAAATAATGACAGACATGCGCCTGTTTAAAATTAATAACTCCCCAAACATCAGAAATAAACGCGCACAACTTTATCCTCGGTTAAGATATCAAGATGCGTAAATTAAATTTTAGTAAATTCGACGATTGAAGTCGACCAAATGAAACACATTCACGTGGTTAACGAAAATTATTTGGTAGATGCGACAGAAAAAAACTGAGGCGGCGACAATTTATTTCAAAAGAAAAAATTCGCCTTCTTACGAGGGGTGAGTAACTTGACGAGTAAGGGTGAAATAAGAGTAGCTTTTGTTTTTTGTGATGGTATTTGCATAAATCAGAAGTCGAGGGCAGGTACAAACGATCGCCTGGCTAGTCTGACGGTGAAAGGTACATTGTGTGAGACCAAGAATATTCGCCCTATCTAGCAAATGGAAGCGTTCAGTGAAGCAGTTGAATTAGGTATCATGGTTCGAAGTTTGTTGATTTATGTACTCTGTTGAACAAAACGCAGTTGTTTTCGCCAATCGGATAAAAATATCTTAATTGTCTGTACTTGTTGATAAACAATATACTTGTAAATATGTTCTAATTTTGCTACAAAGCAGTTATTCCTCGGCATAAGGATGACAGACGATGTTGGTGTAGAATTTGCCCATTTTACCAAATAAGTGATAACATATGGATATTTTGGGACCGAGGGGTCACCTTGAGGCAGGGTCTATTCATTCTACCCCATACAGGATAGTAGGGATAGCTCAAAATTATTGCTTTGTTGTGACCTACTTCCTGTGAAATTAAGATATGAACACTGACACAAAAAAGATGACTTCGTTGCAAATCTGGTACGTCCTAAAAGGGCCTAAAGTTCTCAGTTTGTAGGATAAAAGGATTTGCACAGAGCGGCAACTTGACATAAATCAGCAGATCACCCTTTACAGTGGTAACCATCTCAACAAGGGATCTGATTGCGACGTAAAATTTTTTGCTTAATTTATGCTTTTTTTCACAGGGATGGAAACTTCAACAAAAATCATATATCAATGTCTCAACTGCGGTTTGCTGTCTAAAATGCTAAATATACCTCGTGGGACTGTGGCTAAACTCACTGAGCATCAGGCTCAGTGTTTGAATGCAGAGAAGTGCCATTTGTGGAAACAAGCAAACCGAAAGTAAAGTGATGGTCCGATGTTTCAAAAACTCGACTTCCATAGAGCATCCATGCAGTACCTCCGGCTGTAAGGGTAGACTGCTTGAAAATTTCCGCTTCATCAATCCATTGTCCACTTATTTGAACTGCTAGTTGGGGGACACTTCACCAATGCAAAAGAAGTGTATGAGGGGGATGATTGGTACAACAGAAAAGGATATCACAAGGGTATCAATTGACGTCGGCAGTAGGATATCTCATGTGCTGATGGCGTTACGGACTACAGGTCGAACGGATGGGAAGATGTGCAAACAGCTCTAAGTCACCGGGTCTGTGCTCTATTGACTTGTAGCAGACGGTGCTGCAATCGTTCCTAAGGGGTGATAGTGTTGAGAGGAGTTGTATTTTATTAAATCTATTCAAGCTGTTGAAAATGATAAAATAACCATAAAATATAATACAAATCGCATAAAAGTTACACTGATTGCTAAATGCGAAATTGTCTAGTGACTAAAAAAAACACTCCAATTCAAATGCGAAGGAGAATGAATTTAAGTAATTCAGCTTCGAAAGTAAGTTAGCCTTCCAAAAATATTTATTTGTTTAAATAGTTTGCCCTCACATCAGCTTTTATTTATCACACTCTATAGATCAGAAAAGTAGATTCCTACAAAATAATATCCAGCTGTCATTGTAGTTGAAAGTATTTCGGAACTTGTGCTGTTTTTTTTAAAAAAAAACAGTTTCCTTAGAAGAAAGTGTGGACAATTTCTGAAGTATGCCCAAATTATGAACACTCTTGTCATAAAATTAGTGATTCAGAGTTCACTGTAATTCTTCCGCCAAAAATGATCCATAACCAAACGAAAAGAGAGGAAAGAACGTGAAGTGATATGCGAGCCCAACTTATGTAATATGCTATAAGGAGTGGGATATCAAATTCACAGACCAATAAAAACCTGCCCTTTTAATGGTAGACTCACACTCTCAGTGTGTTGAGGTGTCACACCACCAGTAGTAGTGATGAAGCAGTAGCAACGAAAACGGTAAAAGCCTCCGCGCCTAGTAATCTATGCGGAGGAGAGTAATGCTACCTCGGACACAACACTTCCCCAATACGAGGTGAAGGCGATCGTAAGCCGAAAGACTGTGTGCGTTCCCTCTCCTGCCCGTTGCCGTGTGCGTGGATGCGTGTGTGTGCACACGTGTGTGTGCCAGTGCTAGACCTGACGAATCAATTTCCTCGTTGTATAGTATTGCAACATCTGCAACAGCAGCAGCAGCAGCATAGTTGCCATTGCTGCTTCTGCGGGTGCGCGCGTGCATGCTTGCTGCCATACACACTCTGGTTGGCCAAGACGTTACATCGATCAGACCTCTACTGTGCCGTGTTTTGCTATGCCCAAAATGTCTACGAGCGTGGCGGCGGCGCTTGTGGGTGCACCGAGAATGGCAAAACAAAGCCATCTATTCACTCCGTCTTGTCGCCCCTCTTTCTCTACTTCGCCCTCTCCAAGGTTTGTGCAACAAAGTGCCCAAGCACTACGCATTCAACATCGATTGGCAGTCTCATTCGTGTGGAGTTGGCAGATCCCTTGAGCTCTCTTGAATGGTCGACCGATAAACCACTTTTTAGTTGCAATTCAATTACATTGGGTAACTCGTAAATGGGCGATGAAAAAAACACAAATCTACGTTATATTTACATCAACTGAACCATCAAGGCATTGTGAATTGCAATCGCATAAAGCTGTATCAGTTTTGGAAGGTTAATGGAGTTACCAATGCGGCCGAATGAGTTCTGATGCAGCTAGTGAATCATATCTCATTATTAATGAGAAGCGCACAGCAGAGAGTAAAGGAGTTACAAATTTTTAAATCAAACATTTAAAACTGTACTTCTACGTGGTCAACAACCTATCAATAACCGTGAATTCATTCACAATTCTAATGGCCTTAAGAGAGTCTCTCGTGAACTAAACCGACTTATTTAAACATTCCAGAATAATACTGAGGGAGAATATAACGCCAAAATCCAGCGTTCCTTCTCAGGAGTTACTATAATTCAACAGCAGTGTAATGGCCTTTGACTATGACGGATATATGGATAAAAGTTGGAGAGAAGTGTAATATGGTAATTGTTTTTCTAACGCTCGATTTTGGCAACACGCCACTTAGAGGCTCCACTATTGTACACTTGCAAGCCATACTGATCTCCGGGCTATGCCAAAGTCTCGAGTCCAACCATATGTCAAAAACACATATATTTTGCCCAAGTATTATTTCGTCTTTCGTCTTCAGGGTATTCCCGGAGCACTAAAGAAGGATTTACCACAATTACACGACTTCGGTCCACATGTACACGTGTCTACTTTGTTTCTCAGTAAGTAGTTGATTCCCTACTGAGAGTAGAGAAGCACATTATGGTTACTAGAAAATACTAAAGACTGATATTCTTACGTCTGGTCAACCTATCAACGATGTAATGTAAGGATACTTGGTTGAAGGTAATGGAAGATCCTTATTTAACCTTTAATTCAAGTCTGCTTTAGAGCTCAATTACTACATGCAGACAGGATTACAGACACGGAAGTGGAGCCACTGTATAAAAAAGCGTGGGTACTACAAAACGGAGGTTATTAATTTCAGGCAGTACATGGCCAGGCACCAGGTGAGGCAAAATGTCTGCAATGCACCTCTCTACTGTGTATTCCATGCACGTTAAATGAAACAAAATTGTTTTGGAGGAATATTCTGCTGACCGTGTGACATTTATGACACAATATTCGAAAATGTCAATACATGCAAATCCTTTTGGTGGTGGACGCTTTTATTCGTCCAAAAGTTCCACCCCAACACAGAATGCCAGCTGCCGAAGTGAATGAACCTACCCTAAATGTACTTTAAAGCTACTGCAAGAGAGCATCATACGGAGTGGCTGCGGTAGGAAAGTGCCACTGGGGAAAACAGTTAAAAATAAAGGCAACCACACGATTTCAGATTGAAAATAAAACCTGAAAATACAAGTAATTAATTTCTAAGAATTTCAAGCCTAAATAGTAAAAAGGCTTTAATTTTTTTAAAAGATGAACGGTAATTGCCATTTTTATTAGTTATGAGTTTAATGGCGCGCGGGGTGGAAGAAAGAGGAGAATCTCGCTAATTCGCCACTCGTCAGGAAGCGTCAAAAACCAATGGAACCGATCTTGACAGGTTACACGGCGGATCGTGCGTATTGTTTGCGACAGTGCACTAAATACATTTCCAGTGTTTCTCTCTAGGCGCAGTTGAAATATGTTCTTCAAACAATCCAACTTAGCGCATTGAAACTGGCCACGTTTCCAGCATGCACAGAATTTCATGGGTTTCGAAAACCCCTCCTTATTTCCCTAATATAATAGAAACCAAAAAACCTCACCACTGTACGGAAGTCACACCGACTACATCGGAAGTAAGAGAAGGATTTTTTAGAGCTAGCATTTACAACATGGTGCCATGGTTACGTTGCATTGTACAAGGTGGGCGGATCATATGGGGGGTGCCGAAAGGTGCGACAGGTGGACCGAGGGTTCGGTGAGTCACCCCGGGAAAGTGAGTCACCGAGAGGGAGGGAAGAAGGAGGTCTGGCGCACCGGCACCCGCACGCATCGCCACACCACGCTGTACACGCGCGACTGCAAACCGCATTGCCAAACCAAATTTTCAATCTCATTTGCATGACCCGCTATAGATTCATGTCCTGGAGGCAAATGTAAGAGAACGATGTCATGCAATTGATACCCATCTGGTTAATGGGAGCCTGGTGTGGTATTGGTCCGCGCAGGCGGCATGTAAACTGGAGGTCAAAACGAACAATTCCAAATATCCGATCCGGATTGTGGAGGTGAAAGCATCACTTGAAAGCCGGCGTTTTGGGGCTTTCAGTGTTGTTGGTCAAATTAGAAGGAGGATATTTTATCAGCAATCATCCGAGCCTCGTAATGGAAATGGAAAGATAAAAAACGAAAAATACAATAGATAATACACTAGTTTACTCAACCACAGTTCAAAGGCTACCGCTTTGTTATCTGGATACTCTGGATTTCAAGCCCACTAATTAACTGATAATGCACCTAATTAGAATAGTAACTTTAATGGAACACGAAGTCCGAAAAATTTAATCAAAAATAGGCAAAACTAGTTATTGCTGTTTCTGATAAATAAATAAAAAGGGGAGAATACTTTGAGAAAATACTAGCAAAGAGAGATACGCCAACGCACGTTTCGACACCGTGGTACCTTTCCGTACTGCATGTGCCTCGAATTCAGAAGCACTGACCGAATTAATTTTATGCAAATTTCTACCGACTGCTTCAAGACACGGAGCCATGAACCCAATCAGCCTTGCTTAAATATACATCGGGGTTCCTACACCGGTAATCGTTCACATAAAGGGTAAAGGCTAAGGAAGGAAGGTCTGCGTGGGCGTTGGTAGCGTCAGTCGCAACCCAACTTTTGGCACCTCTCGCGTGTCCCAAGGTGTCTTTGACCCAGTCGCTATGGCTCCCTTCCCAAAGTGGCGTGAGGTGAATCTGACCAAGAAGTTCCACCCTAGATGCTATTGCGGTGACCTCCGTTAGCGCCACAACTCCGTTTTTCCAGGCGTTCACACACACATGACCTTGACCGTCTTGGCGAGACGAAAAACCAAGCGAGTTGAAACGTTATCGAATTAGTCAAAA
>NW_020170392.1:1227996-1266838 GCF_000524195.1 Echinococcus granulosus | reverse complement strand
AATTTAACAAAATACAAGTTACTATCTCCCATTTCCCTCCCAAATATTTTGGAAGATCTTTTAAGCGTTGACTGCAGTTGATTCACCATTAGCCTAACTGCCTCCATAACCAGGTTGGTCCGCAGAGGTACTTTTGGGCGTTTCAGTAGGTTCAGCGTCTTGCGTAATTTCACAGCCAACCAGGAAGTACCTCTGTAAATTCAATTTAAAATTTATATTTGAATTAAAGCCATTTTTGTGCACTTCATGTAATATTTGCTGTTCGTTGCTCCTGTCTCAAGTCCATCAATTCAGTGTTTGTCTACTTCGTAAAATCAAAAACAGGTAAAAAGTGTTCGCACCTCGAAATTATAGTAATCAAGGAGTTAAATTTTGTATACATAATTTAAAATGCCACAATTCTACTTTCGCATAAGGCTTTTATGTTCGAAGAAGGAAAAAAATTTCCTGAAATTGAACTGCTTAAATTGATTTTAACAAAGCGGTGTCTGATAGCAGTCCAAGCAAAGTCTATCCGTAGAGCATAACAAAATCAACACTGCTGCATAATTTGAGTTGCATAAGAATATTCAGCCAGACGGAAGGATTCTGACATTGCAAAAAAAAAGCGGCACTCGCGCCATGCAGTCTCGCCCCTCCATTGGTTACCTTGCCGACGGCGTGTTCAATACGGGCGATGCGCGTTTTCACCCAACTGACCGGTGGACATGACAGCAGCAGCCATTTTCAATAACTGCTTACCATAAGTGCGACCCATTTTTTCGACCTTTGGTCATTAATTAGTCTGTCTGACCTGCCACTGACTTGGAGGTTCTGTCAGTGACAAAAAATTCACTAACCTCATTGTTCATTCAGCCTATCTCCCTTGGCATCCAGCACGGTTCGCGAATGCAGTAAAATTAGCAAGCTTCAAGGAAATAAACCAGACAACGATAAATCAAAGCCCTTAACTTGGCATTTTTGGCTCCAACAAAGCAGACTTGTACTGAAACTAAATAACTTTGTAGCGTCTCCCGAAAAAAGATTCAAGGTCTTAAAGCAACGCGATTCAATCAACGCACTGGTGTAATTGCGTTTCACTCATGTCACCTAGGCCAGTAGTCTTTCAGCCCCTCAGTGCACTATTAGAAAAAGTGCTTCCAAGCTTATTGTATTATCAGAGCAAATTCTGAAGTTACAGTGGTGACCACAGTAAACGCAATGATGCTGCAAGAACTATATCTCCAGTTTCGATGGATGGACACCACACCGAGGCGCAATGTAAATCGTCTTCTCCGCATGGATTAGTTTACTGCGGTGTGTCACAGAGGAGCCGGCGGAAATGCCTTAGATTTTGTCGGACAACATAATCGCCATCTGTGCATAAAGATGACCAGAAATGGAGTGATACTAGGTTTAACAAACAGATCGCCCCCGAAAAACCATCCACCCTAATGCCATAGTTACGGCTATTTGTAACCAAGACGGGGTTATAATAGGTTGAAATTCATTATTTCCTCAATCCAACATCCATAAAATCTATACCATATCTCTAATAAAGCTGCTTCGCATTAAAAATGAGGTACTACTTAGAGCATTTTAAATTGCATTATGTCACGAAATTCGAGGAAAAACTGACCTGCATTTACCTTAAAGCTCCTGATAAATGAGGGCAATTGATCATAAGTGTCTTGATGCGCAGACACTTGACCCATATCTACACTTCTCTTAAGGATTGCCGTTAAAGAGGGAAAAACCACTTTTAATAATCTTTGACATTTACAGGAAATACTCTGCCTTCCATTGCTCTTTAACAGGGTAGAAAGTATGTGAAGAAATGCCTTGTGCCAAAATCCTAAAAAACTATTTTAACTACGCAGTTGGACTGTTATAAAAGTAGTTTTAAAATGTCAAAAACTTAACAGGTACTTGAAAATCTCTGTACAGTTATTGGCATAGCTCCAAGCAGCGACTTGCTGTAGCTTTAGGGAAC
Source organism: Echinococcus granulosus (assembly GCF_000524195.1). Lineage (NCBI taxonomy): Eukaryota > Metazoa > Platyhelminthes > Cestoda > Cyclophyllidea > Taeniidae > Echinococcus > Echinococcus granulosus. The sequence continues at coordinate 1,264,866 of NW_020170392.1, read as the reverse complement.
ATGCATGCCAAATCATGGACAGATATTTGCGGTACTGCTGATATTGCATCGGTACGGTACTCTATCTGTGCTATGTGGTATCTTTCTCCCGTTTTGAATCCTCATTACACAAGATGTCAAGCTCGTCTGCCTTCCGATCCGAGTCCAACTCGGCTTCAAAGCTTTGTTGTCAAGCCCTTGGAGGTGTAGCGATGGACCGCGGCGCTCAGAGATGGTTAACTAAATAACTTCATTCCGGTGGTTAATCACTCAAGGATAGGCTGCACTGTCCAGGAAGAGTTACTTATCATTGTTGTTTCAAACAAGCAAGATTAACGTGTTTTTTTTGTGACGTGAACGATGAAATATTTCATTCAGACCTTTATAACCTGGGAGATGATAATTACAAGAGCCACTATAAAATTGGTCTTAAATCCCATGCATTAACGAGTGATAGTTAGTGTCAAAGTCATTTTACATCGCTATGAAAAGGGGCTTTTGCGTTCCAGCGTTCATTAAGACAACCAACACATAATTGTTTAACCCCAGCGACAGACCTACTCTTTACTCGACACTCCTAGGACACACATCACTTCTTCCCTACAAGAATACATTTGGACTGTGTAGGGGAGGGGGGCTGCAAATGCATTTGTTTAATTTACATTTCATGCTGAATGTCAAACAATTACAACTTTGATCTCAAAGGTATTCGAGCAAAAGGTATGCTTGATAAACGGCCAGAACTAGTCAAAACAACATAAACCCTCATACTGCGTACCGCGAAAGTGACTTGTGAGGCGAGGAAGGAGGGAGGGAGGAGGATGTCACCTCGTCGTCACCCTCACCCCTTGTAATCCCCTGTTAGTATTTCTTCAAGCAGTAATTATCACCATGTTTTGGCTTTAGCATTAAACCAATGAAATAGAAAAAAGGATTAGGAAATAAAAGTCAGATGGGAACGGAAGTGACCAAAGCTAGATTGCTTGATCCTAGAGGTGACTTTTCAGAAAGCAGAACCCGCAGCACGCTGATACCTCAGTGGGAATGGACTGTAGCTTATAGTGGTGATTACTTCCTCCAATATAATTAGTTATCAAAAAATCGTACGAACCCCTTTTATTATTAGTTAATGATATGACGCCATCCAACTCCACCACTGACAGTGGAATTAAACTGAAAAGAATGCGGGTAGATTAGTGGGGAGGTGTGAATCCTTGAAAGGAGAACCCTCTCTGCGAGAAAAGGAATAGAAAGGAATGGCCTTTCAAGAAGAATTAACAATAAATGGATCACACCCGACATATATCATAGTGCCATGCGTCGCACAACTTCTAGGCGGCTCCTCAGTTTGAATATTTGTCAATCGCAAAATCAAACTCTGTCGTGCAGTTTTTATTTAAAAGCCAACTCAACGCTATTGTCCAACATCAGTAATTCTTAGGTATCACTTTGGAAGAGGACGCTGAAGGGACTAAAAGTTGGTGTCCGGAATTCGCGCGACAGATCGTAATGCAAAATCGCACATCTTGCCACCACTTTAAACTACCACGACCGTCATAAAAGCCTCTGTGGGGCAAGGGTAAACATATCAGTCTGGCCAAATGGCCACACCACTAATCATAGTCACTGCAGGTATTTGTCACAAGTTAGTGATTCTTCAGAACAGTACAACTTAAAAACAAGACTTGTGTTTCTATTTGCTTTTATTTAATGGACTTATTACTTCACGTCTGCCAGAGCTAAGTAAGTGGAGCGTGGATCCGGTCGTAGTCACAGAGCAATTTATGTTCAACTCGCTACTTTTCTGCTGTAAAGAAGCTTACAATTGTAATGACAAAACTAATTCCTCTGTTGTCTCTACAAGTGCATTTTGTTACAGCAGTTCCTGCCAAGAAGGTGTGTAACACAATCAGCAAATAAAACAGCGATTTAAGGGCATTGTAAATTATTTAAAGTGCGTAATTTTGTATTGCGTCGGATACCGCCGAAGATCTTGGTTGAGCCCGAGTAAATTAGTTTATATCTGTTTCAGAAGAGTGCAAGAAGAGTGGCTCCAATTTAGTACAAGTATCGCATTACTTCCATTTGGGGGAATTTGGGAATGATAAGGTCGATCAAGATATCAAATACCCTGGAAGACACATTGTTTACTGCTGAATTGCCCCCAGTCCGCTAAGCATGGCGCCTCTATTTTATGGTGACCCAAGGATTGAGACCTTCTATACGGCTAAAGTCTGTCCCCATTACTTTTTCATGGGAATCAGTCATCTTCCTCTAAATTTTCTTGTCAAGATAATGAATACTTTTACTTTAGTTGGGTTATACATTGCTGGTTGGTACATATTTTCTATTTTAAGAAATGGTCTAAATGAGCATGAGAATGCATTCATTTCTTTTGGATGTTGAGTTCCCTATTACTGACTTCAGTAAGTGTATACTGGCCAACAGAGATGAACAAAAGGAGGCACTAACGCAGTCAATTGTTTGCTTAATCCAGTTTGTGAGAGAAGTGCGAAATCAAGGACTTGCAGATCTGAAAGCGGTGTGCATACGTATTGGGATGTGGTACAGGATCAAAAGCTGAGCACAGTGCCCCCACCAGGAAATACAACAACTTACATGGAGTATTAAACCGAGACAGCTTTTACTGGGGAACCAATGAATGCTTGAGCAAATCGACTGCTTAAATTCCCTAACGGGGAGTTGAAGACCAACTTGAGGGTAACCACATTACACTCACATTTTCAGTAATCAAAAAACATAAAACTACTTAAGCATTCAAATATTAGTTTCCCAAATATTCCCACGAGGTGTGATTATTAAAGGAGATTGAGGGAACAACTGACGTGCTTATCGTGCACTTTCTTACATCCCAATACAAAACAACAACTGTTTCTCACAGTAATCATCTAAATTCGTAAATAGAAGTTGATGGTTATTGTACACCCACATTGCAGCCTTATGTACTCTAAAATATTCCCATCGCTTCACGCTATTACATTATTTTAATAATTTTAGTTCATAAGTCAAACTTAAGCATGAAATGCCCTCTAACTGCAGGTACATTGAATCTGAACCCATTCAACAAGAACCCTAGAGCAAAACCGAAGAATATGATGGTAAGTGATTGCTGTTAGGGGGATATCAAACATTTCAGAGTAGCTCTAAAGTTATTTGTGCTTAAAATAGTAACGCAGAAATCGTGGGGCATTTAGATGAAAGTCGGTTACAAAACTCACCTACCTCCTTCAGAACAGATTCCAAACTTGCGGGCCAATTACTCCTCTTATAGGCATAAATCCTGTGCAGGTTACTGAGGCATGCGCTGAGGTGGGTACAAATGTATCACAATGCTCAAATCAAGCGTTTATTTGTCTCTCTCTGTGCGTTTGCGTGTGCCATTGGGAGCCACTAATTGGTTGAGCGCGTCTCGCGGCAATTGGCAATGCAGCTAAACCCACGCGACCACGAGCCCTCACCGCTGTAACCATGCTAACCTCACACATATTCACTGAGCCATCAAAACACCACAAGACTCCCACTTCTTACGGCCGCACCGAGAAGCCAAATGAACTCTGCCATTCAGCCGCTGCCAATCAAAGTAGAACGCTTCGCCAGGGGAATAACGTGTTAGTGATTTTGGAAGCACCTCCCAATACTGCACAAATTTTGGGCTAATACTTTGAAAAAGGAAGGTATGTTTAATGTCGTGATGTTTACAACAGCCTGATATTCTTATATTACACCATTTACCATGTGCCGTCGAGACGAAGGTTATGCCACTGAACTCCTCATTCGTCTGCAGTTGAATTAGGCGGTCCTACTTAATTGGAATTCCCAGCACTTGTGTAACAGCTACACATGAAGGGGCACGACACCACTGATAAAAATGGCGCTTTTGTTGTACCCATTGAACCCAATCACAAAAAAAACCATCAGCTAGAATATTTCAATGTAAGATTACAATCGCATATGATTTGAGTGAATGCAAAATATGAAGCTATGGAGACCTATGTGTACCTTTTCTATAGAACTAGGGCGTCATTTTTTCAGCGTCTACCTTATTTGAAACCAAAAAATTAGGAAAAACGAGAATCCTAAGGCACCCAGTAGCTTTTGACATTTCTGATCTGAGAAAATTCAATTAATTGGTCACTGCTGAATAGCGGCGTTACGATCTTTTCTGTAGCTCCAATCGCAAATTCATTGACACCTTTCCAGTCAATGGATGTAATAGCGTTTGCGCAATTTTTATAAGGTACGTCCGAATGAAAGTCGTTCAAAAATGAAAACCAACAAGTTCTCGGCAAAAACCACTTATCCATGAGAAAATTTTTAATTTAATGTACCATGAACACCAAAACACTTAGCCACGCTCTAACTAACGTGATTTAAATGTTCCAAGGTAGGGCTAAGATGAAACAGAGGATCCTGATTTATGAAAACAGTCAAGGATGAAAATGCTCCTGATCATTGGAAAATGAGATGATTGATTAAGATTATCTCCTCTTGTCTCGCTAACTTGAGAACATGGCAGTCACTCACCACCGGCGAAATCCTTTTCAGCCACCCGCTGATACTTTTCCAGTGGGCCAAAGTATCGCGTAGGAACGCTACGAACACCGGCGGGGGTTTTACCTTGCCGCTCCTTCTCCACTTCGTTGGTGTCCATTTTCTCCGCCACTTTTAGTGGTGGAGGCCGTGGAGGTGGCACCCTCTTTGGGGTGGAATTCAAAAAGGCCACCGATTTTGGAGTCGTCTTTTCAGTTCGTGCATGGGGGACCACACTGCTTACTGGTGGAGGCATCAGTTGTTCGTCATTGCTGGATTTGTTGTGCTTTGGGGACTTATGTTTTTTCAAGTCAATAACACCTATCACGAAGTTTAGGAAAGTATTTGCATTAAAAGGCAAATGGATCGCAAATTTGGCTGTTGACTTTTAATTTGCAAACTTAAAGGTGTAATGGAAATTGAATACTTGCTAATACTTGACTATGGGTTATGTTCATAAGTCCTAATATCGTTTGTAAAATCCAGTAGAAAAAATTTGTGTCCATACGCTTTTATGTTTTCGGAGTAGTACAAAGTGTGTGGGCGACGCCTATACCGTTACATGGATCCTTTCTCGCATTTAGTAATAGAAAGTTGTTAATATTTGACTCGAAAATTTCGATGTTTATATTTAAAGCTAGGCTTCAAAAAAAATGAATAATCAAAACACAATCAAGGGAAATTAATGATAAGTTACCATGTAACCAATGCAAAGTGGAATTCCTCCCAAAAATTGAGAATTCCGCTGTTATACAAATGCGAAAAAGCACTTCGCCACACCACCTTAATTTTAACACTTTTGGGGATATTTTTTTATTCAAAGTCAATCCGTGTAAAGTTGCCTCATTTATTCAAAATTACTGCCAAAGCAGTCAAGTGTAGGTAATTATTTTCCTTCGCATTTTGCTGATCAGGACATAATAACAACGCGTTATTTCATTAAAGTTTGCATGTATAAACCAAATTATTTTTGTGGGATATTGACGTATCTTGATGTTACAATCAACATCAAATTTAGTACCTAGGCAACGCGTTAATTGAGACATTTTAGCGCTTTAAAGACGAATTCAATTACCTTTGATTTTCTTCTTAACTTTCGTCAATCCGATCTTGGTTAGCCTTTTCAGACTCCTCTCAGACGCATCTGTAACAAAATTCATGGAAATGCACGCCCTGCAATTGAAAAACACACAACTCTACTGATATCTTTCAGTAGAAATAATAATTACCACCTGAAGCATCCGAATGCAGACCAGCTCCAGAATCGATGCTGCCTCTATCTGACATTTCGTAGTTGGATGGCCAATCCTCTACAGAGGTTTTTGAGACCTTCAGGCCTCGCAGGTCCGGTGATGGAGGCTGTTTTGAAGCGTATCGTTTAAAGTGCACGGGAAAACCCCACTGTTTGTCGTCCTGCCGACCGCAGGCGTTCATAAAGAAGTCGTTGAATGTTTGATTGCGGTTCCGCACTAGCTCACGACTGACTTCTTCCAATACCTGGGTGTTTGCCAGCAGACTCGACCGGTTAGGTACATGGTCGATATCTTCTAACGAGTCGGAAAGTCGAACTGCCTCCAATGGGATATCTCGTGATTCGATGATATTCAGCGGATCGATACTGTCACCCAACGGAAGGTGTTGACTGTTCCGATGGCGGATTTTCTTGGTATTTTCCAGAAAAAAGTTATTTCCGATGGTACTTTCTGGGGGAACTGGGAAGCAATAAGTCGGTTTTGTGCAATGTCTTATAATAGCCAACATGTTCCAGCTTCAACTTACCCGACTTGTCATCCATCACTGGCGTTAGATGGAGTTCCATTTTAAACGTGGCTGGTACGGCTAAGTAGGAAAGTACTAGTTTCAGGTTTAGCGTCAAATAATTAAGGAGTGCTTATGTGAAATATGATCAACTACCTTCCGAAATTTCGTCAAATGCATCGTATTTGAAGGTCAACATTTGCTTGTGACCCTCGCAGGAATGGAATGTGAGTCTACAATGCCAATTCCGAAAAAGAAATTATTAAAAAATTTAAAAGGAGCGATTTCAATGAAATGCATGATTCGAGTCACTATGCTGAGCAGATGTTCATTGATGACTGATCCTTATGCAAATAAACTAAATTTTCTCCCAAAATTTCTTCCTATTTCGGTGTATTTCACGGCAATAGAGCGCATTTTTACGGTTAGATTTGAAAACTTAAACGCAACACAGATACAATTCACAGTTTAATAGTTAACCTCACGGCACAAATGTGTTTAGTTGCTAGCGCACTGCATAACTATTTCCAAAGTCGTTAGCCAACGGTTTCCTCTACCTGATTAATCGCCAACTCACTTGAAAACACGTCTCCTTTCGAGTTTCTCCGGTTTGAGCCGATAGCACAAGACTATCACGTTGCCTCTCAGCGATATCGGCTCCTCGGTAAACAGCAAAACTGCCCTCTCACTTATTCGTCCGGTTAATTTACTGAAACAGTGAGGAGGTAAGTAAATTCTAGATAGGAAGTTTTTTTCACTTACTGTACATCTGTTGTGTAGACATGTCGCAGAGGAGAGTAGGAGTAGAATTTAAAGAAAATACTGGCGGAATGATCGGTGAATAGAGGACAGTTGTGTACAACAACGGAATAGACGGACATGGTTGCCCTGGAAATACTCTGACGACGGAAGGGGGTGAAAATCTTCATGTAGGTTGAATATCTATAAGATACCATAAAGTGGCTAAATTGGGCGTCGGAAAGTGTTTGCGGCATTTTGACTGCGCCGTGCTTGAACTCACCGTAAATATACAACTGGAACGCTGGTTCTCCCATTGGGATAGGCGGAGAGGTAGGCTTTCAGGCGTTTGCTGGTTCGAATGTTTTGCCTAAATGCGAAAATTAAACTCATTTCAACCCTCCAGTTCTCTGCCTTTCCTCAATCCTATGTGGACAGCAAACCTGACATTTCCTACCCGTTCATGACTCATCAACATATCTGGCAAAGGTGATACTCCCTTTACCTCCGACCTTGACAGGTTAAACCCATTGGCGCAATCTCGATGCGTTCAGAAAGTAAGAGACTAGGTTTCTTATCATTGGTTTGTCATTAGGAGAGAAAAAAAACAGTTTCTGAGGGCGTATTAAGTAAACACAGGGAATAACCATCCTATAGTTTGCTAACTGGTAGACAGATTTCATAACGTTTGTTTAGAAATTAAGTGCCACAAGAGATAAATAAACGACGTGTCCTGATTAGTTTAAATTACCAAGCAAATGCTTGAGCTGAGCTGTGGCAATGTGTGGATAAAATAAAGTCCATTATTCATCTTTGCGTTATCCGAAAATTAAATGCCTGGAATGATTCTATTACCTGAGAACTTCAGTATCAGACTATGTCAATCACTCGATCATGGTTAAACTCATTTCCATGATGCCTCAGAAGTAGGGTGGAACAATACGTCACTCACTGGACTTTCACGTATAGATGGTGAAAATGGAAAAAGAGACGAAATTTTGAGTTATTTACGCAAAGTTAGGGTTGTCCAACATAACAGAAAAGCTAATATGCCGATCTGTGACTACTTGATGCGCGTGGAAGACTGTAGAAGATGCCTTGACAGTGGCTGACAAAACATAATTCCGGTCTGTCGCATCTCTCTACACGATCCGACATGTTGAGCTTGAACGATGGTGACTTCGCTGCCGTCACAGCTGCACCATCATCGCCGGCGGTGGCAGTGACTAATGTGGCCTTCTCCAGCCAACTCATCTACCACACCCTTTGGGTGTTGCTTCTTACGCACCAGTCGGTAGCATTGCAACCCGCACTTAGCCAACGTGCAAACGTAATCCGATTCAGCAGATGAAAATGGTCTTTTCCCGACCAGCTTAACTCTATCTCTTGTGCTCCTGTAAACACCAATTCGACACTTGGTGACGTCCGGACTACAGTACTTCTGGATATATTGTCATAAGGCGTCATATTTTAAAAAACCAAAGGAAATTTTGAATAAACTTCCACCAGTAACGCATATACATATCTCTGATTCGCCTCAGATCACATGTTTTGCCTAACTTGGGAGTGGTAAAATTGTCGACTTCTGATTCACTGTGATGTGGCAACACTTCAACAAAGTGGATTGAGAATTTGTATCTGTTAATTTTGCATCATGAGTAGGAACGCCGACACATTTGCTCTATTCTCCCATCATTTGTCTTCCTTAATCAACAGCGCCCTAATTGATAGAATTGCTTGCAGAATCCTTCTTTGATTCTCAGATCTTGGTACGTGACCGAAATAAGTCAAAGCGTCTGCGTGGTGAGCTCGGAAATTTTGACAGCAAAACTTATAAATTTAGCGAGAGAGCGAACCTCATTAAAATGTGTTATGGCCGGATGTAAACTGGATGGCAGATCAAGGAATGAAAGTCCTTTGGGAGGATCTTCACAAAGGGGTATGTTTATGCAAAGTAAACAAGTATTTTAGTCTTTTCAAACAAAATGATATTAATTGGAGTGAATGAACTGATTCTACCATCAAAACATCAAAGTAAACCGGCTTTAGAAATGATGCTCACAACTTCTGTGTTGCCAAAGAGAACGAATATTTCATGTCTACCTCAGGACCTTTTTAGTACACCCTATTGAGGCGTCGCAGTAAATTTATCTAGTTGGTCAAAGCTCATCTGTCGGAAGTTTTCATGGTTAAAATACGTTTTGATGCTGACCTGAGAAAGAATAGCCGTGGCCTAACTGACTTGTTCTAGCTTGTTTAAAGTGGACGAAACAGATCTGCATGAATTTGGTGGCCTCATCTAGAGACCGTATGTGCTTCACACTTTTCATTTGGATCAAAAGTCAAATTAAATTTATCTTTACACATTTTGCTGAAGTAATGGGAGGTTTAACAAAACGGAGAAACTTGTTGCAGAGTAGTTTTTTACCTTTCAACGGAATCACAGAAACAGGCGTAGGCGAAGAGGAGCAAGAGCAAACGTTTAGTTGCGGTGGGACTCTCCGCATGAAAAAGTACGGTGTTTGAGTTGCTACTCGCCAGCCAATCGTAGCACATCTCGCAAAAGCGAATGAACGACTGGAGGTCGGGTATCGAATTGAGGTCAAAGCAGCAGTCGACGGTCTGGAGTTTAAAAATCGAGAAGGGCTTGGTAATAAGTGCTTCATGCTCATTTCAGGTTTACTCATTCCAGATCCATCCATCCAACTCAACCCGTCTCCTCTTCATTACAGACTCATAAATACTGGGAAATGTTTAAGAATGTGCCAAGCAAAGGAGAATTTACGTAATATGTAACCAAGCCCAACCAGAAAAAGTGCAAGTAGAAGAGATACCCCTTGTCAGAGACTTGGTTGCCAGCATAAAGCCAAGATGGCAACAAGTACAGCAGCTGTTGTAACCACTGTGATCGTTGACTTGTACTTTCGACAGTGCATTGGGTCAGGGCAGTTGTCATTTCGGACAACGGGTGACAATATCTTGGTGAGAGATGGAAGAATGAAGCTATTTTTTTGTAGTCCAGACACTACTTTCGTGAGCTCGACCACTTTGCAAGCATTGTGCATAGCGCAATACACTACTAGAAATCGGCTTTTCTTCCATAAAGCGTGACCAATACCACTTTGCCAGAAGTGGCTCAATACTGCCTTAGTGAGGCTTCCATTTCTAATTAAAACTTGACTTTTAAATATTGACCTTAAGACCAAAAGCTGACCTGATCAAACATTTCAGTCACATTAGGGTCAGGGTCCTGACAATTGAAAACCTGAAGAAAAAGAAAAATGCCGTAAAGTTCAGGTTAACGAGTAGTACTTTACTAGTTTTTATACCACAGTTAGAAAATTTCCAACTTGTCATAGTATCTTCATCCTAATTCCTTCTAATAGCTAAATGAGAAAAGTCCTTAAATTAGAATAGCTTTCAAGCCAACATCAATTTATCCACCTAACAAAAAAAAGTCAAGTTGAGAATTTTCACTAAGGAATATTAAAATTGGTTGACTACTTGGTAACTTAACACCTAACCAGGTGGAAAGTTTTTCACAGCGAGAAATTTCCACTGGTGAATGAGGAAGCAGAAGTGACCTCACTTACGAGAATTCGGGCACCTTGAATGGTTTCGCCAATCACCTTTTGAATGTGGGCAAGACAGGCGAGATGGTTGATTTTAATATCACCTTCCGGAGATACTTGGACTAAAGAAGACAAGAATTTTAAAAAAAAAATATCCACTAATCAGTGTCTGCAGCCCAGTAGCGTTTTGGAAGCTACAAGGGTCTACCTTTCAGTGGTGATGTTCAAGTAAATTAAATAATTCAAAACATACGGATTAGTATTTGTAGTTCCAAATTCGTAAGAAAGACATTTACCGAAAACCCGATCGAGGACTTGATCAAGTCGAGATCCTCTCGATGTTCTGTCGGTTTCCCAGTTCGATGCGGTATCTGAGCTACTCGTAGCAGAAAAATGTTAGTTATTTAAAATCACCGAGACAAAGGAGGGCAAATCATTCATCTAATAGGCTGTGGTTGATAACAAGTAAAATTGAGGCATGGGATAATGCATCGTCCTCGTCGTAAGTCCGGACACCAGCTTGTAATTCTTTGCCAGGGTACATCTGGTAGTGACACCTTTTAGCTAAAGGTTCTCTTAAAACTATCTTGGAGTGTTTATATCTTGCATTTCATTTTTATCTAAGAGTTTTTGACTTCACACATGGCTTTTTAACCGAACTCGAAGTTACTAGCAAGTGGCAAACGTGATTTATTGTAAGCAGTGTTAATACCGCAGGTAAATTTCATAATGGGTAAGCAAATTCTTCCTAAGATTTGATATGCAGCTCATTTCCTACGTGCACAACTATTAAGATGGATATCCCACCCTCATCACTGCATTTCTACCGTTGTAGGGAAAGTTATCAGATCACAGGGATCGAAAAACCCACTTGTAATTTGGAGAACTAAAGAAAATAACTTATTTGAATGAGAAAAATAGCTTACCTTAGATTATATAAAGTCACCTCAGTGAACTCCCGACTCATTTGATATCACGAAGATTAAACAACACCAAACTTCAACTATCTCCACTTATATTTTGGGACTGCAAAGTGCATTTTGTTATTCGACCAATTCATCTAAAATATCACTTTTCTATGGGTTCGATGGAGTGAAGAAAACCCTGTTAGCATACTTTCAAAGGAACCGTAGAAGTGGTGTATGTAGCTCATCCTATCTGCAACAATGCAGGTTTGAGAATAAAAAACCTGCCTCTACTTAATATCTCACTATTAGGGCTGGTCGCGCTTTCAATCAGTGAGACGTCTCAAGACCTCTCATTTATAACTGGATAATGTTCAGGGAGTGGGTTATTAAAGGCGTTTACATTCAGTTTAATACGAATACAATAGATGAAGGTGAGATGACAGGAGGTCAATGTTTAAAAAAAGCTTACAATGGAGGCATTTACAAGAAAGTGAAGAATTTTCTTACCCCACAGCGCTGCTTGTGCATTGTGCACTCTGGGAATTCTAAAGAATAAAAAGTGCTATATGAGGTACTTTCGACTTTTAAATGACCATATCTACTAAAATTAGGTTTTCCCAGATAAGTCCATCGTGGAGCGCAAGAAATATCTCATCAGTTTGCAAAATAAGGCCAGGACAACGTTATATAGGCTAGCATTTTAACCTGCAAAAAAGTAGTAAAGTTGTACGTTTCGCAGGTGCTAGACCTTGTTTATTAATTGTTATAGACAATCGCAGTCCAACTCTTCTGTTGAGGATTAAAATTTGCTGTGGCGTTCGATTCTGCCCCGAGGTCGTAATAAGCCCAAGTAATACGGCAGAACATAAATTACCAGCATAAGGAAGAGGTGGGATGCCATTGGCACGGTCCAAAGGCAATACTGCAAAGTGAAAGTACAGTACAACCTGCGGAATCAACCACACGGTTTTGATAACGGGCTACTTAGGGCTCCGTCATTCTACCTCCGCCGGGTGGAGGGCCTTCGGACCATGCCAATAACCCCCAAGCCTCTCTGCATGTCGACAATACATGTTCTGCCCCTGCATTATGTCTTCATCTTCAGAAAAGTCTCGGCACGCTATGCTGGTGGCAAGGGAAAGCAAACGCGATCTTAAAAGACATCTATCCTGATTTCCACCGCTGGGTGATGAACCCTAGCACGACAGAAGAAATGTGTATTCTGCGGATGGCAGAATACGTCGACCCTTGACAAAAGGGCTGAAAATGGCATCTACACTCGGCAACTACCCCAATTTTGCGTTCTGCAGGAATGCTATTAAAAAATGAAGCGGCAGTAGCTGTGGCCATGAACCATCTGGACAAGTTCGTTACAAAGATGTCTGTCGTACCTGTATGTAGACATCAACTATGTGAATACGCGATGCCGCCTCCTCTCTACTAGGTAGAATGAACTCCGAGGGATATGGCTCGATAGCAATGAAGTGAGAACAAAGTGGCAAGAAGGAAGCCTTATCCCTGCAAAACTACTTCAAACCTCATTCTCTATTAAATGACTGCTTTTGGGCCGGTGTTCCTGCCACTAGGGGTGGACATACGAGATGACTGGCACATTCCCCCTTCCCCAATACAGTTACGAGGAGGAATCAGTGGCCTTGCAGTTAAATGTCTTCTCAGTTACATGCAAATTCAGTGATTAATGTGGTTGGCCTCTGGGTGTTTCTTTTTCCACCACCGACTAAGTTGTGTCGGCCAACGTAGGAGGTTGACTAATGAGAGCTCCAAAGACGACACTCAAAAGAGGAGAGGGGGGCTATGCGATACTTTAATTGTTTATTTAAATGTCGGTCCTGGTAACAGGCCATTTAGGCCTCCACCACTATGCCTCCACTGAGCGGGATGTCCTTCGGGACATGCTAGTAGGCCTCAGCCCTTCTGTGCGTGGAAAATACATACCCTGCCCAAGCATTATGTCTTCTTTTGTCCTCAGAGAGAGGTCTCGGGGTGCTGCGTACCAAATAATCACACGTATTGCATAATTGAAATTACTCTTTTGTGAGTCGGAAAACAATCTCATTTTTATTTTGCTCTGCACTCGATTCTGTTAATTTAAACAACGCCAGCATGGCGGGAATGACTTGTAAAATTTGGTTGCCTCATTTAGTACTTCCAAAAAAATGTTGTTTTAGAAATGCACACATGAGTGAAACATGGTAGGCTTCATATTGCAGCCACACAATGTATGACAAACAGGAGTCCAGTAAGTAACCATAGAAACAGACAACAGTAATAATAAAGGGAATATTTCCAACGGCAAAAGGTTATACTGAATTACTGAAATTTCATAAAATGTGAGAACCAAGTTGGATAGAAAAAGTACTAGGAGATTCTTAGAAGATGAAAAATACTTGAATGATTTGAAATAATTTCTGGGTAAATATTATCGCAACACCACCCACCATTTGCGTCGCGACCGAAGAGGAATGCGAATTTCCGTTGGAACAGAGAATCACCGTGTCCGATTCCGAACCTTGGCGAAAGCCGCTACTCTCCTCCGAATAGAGGGAAGCTGTTTCCATGTCATTTGTTGAACAGGTAGACTTCAATGACGAGTTCTAAAATAGACCAAAATGCTTAAAGCCTCTTTCTAGCTATCCGCTTTTTCCTTCCTACAAACTAAACATGCCCAAGCTAATTATAGAAATCTATTCAGTTTGAGAGGAATCGTTTTGTTTTTATTTAAACTGAGAGAAGGGATCGCGTTATTCATGGTTGGAAGAGCAGTAATTTGTTTTATTTACAAAAAATTTTTTCTTAACAAACGAGACAATCTACCTTCAACTCTGGACGAAATTCTCGATTCACTGAGATGTTAAAAGAATTGTAGATAAGGCAATACTTGAAACAGTTATAAGGAATTAAGACAGAAAAGGTATAAGCTGTGCTAGAATCCATCAGCTCAAGTATTTGGATATACTAAGCTTTGCACCGCATTTGCATACTCCAACTAAGTTGATCACATCCAAGTTTAGGTAGTTCGTATTGCTAAGAAAAAGCTAAAAAATCACCTCACCAGTGTTTTGATGTCTCAATATCGTGGTCATTTATTTATTTATTTGTCACATTAAGCATGTTGCCTCCGCATGTTCTGTCGACGAGATGGCGTCGTTTACGGATCGCACCTCTCCACCAACCTCGAAGTGCGTAGATCTGCATCAGGTAGGCCTGCCACTGATAAGGCCATGGCGAGTCCACTCAAAGTACAGCCTGCGGTCTACGTATGTTTATTTTGACACAGGCCTTTAATAGATCTGGCCAACACAGCATGAGTTAGTGAATAAACAACCCGGTATCAGCCTGTTGGTGATCCTGCATATTGTTTGGGCGAATTTAGCCATCAGAGATTGCCATCCGTAGAATCTGGGGTGTTTACCATTTCACAAAACTAGGTTTGTCATGGGAACTTCGCATGTCATTTCGTTTACCTGTACAGCCTTTTCCCGAAATATGGGTCTGATTTTGATGGTAAACACGGAAATGTTTAAGGAGTGGAACTGATGAGTGATGAAGGCGGGAATGCAATTTACTGCTCCTTCGTAAATGGCAATTAGGTGGCAAATGTGCTGGACAGCTATGAGATAATCAAGCATGCTTGTCTGATTTTCTATCATAGAAAAAATAAACAACTGCAGAGAACTTCGTAATAACACTTTATTCGTTGAAATAATCGCTATTCTAATTTACCACTCTTCCCAAACAAGACATAAGTATGCTGCAAACTCCACTTCTACAATATATATTGCTTCTAAAAGCCCCAGTCACATCCGCTTCCACCTCACCCTTAATTCTAAGCTGTCCTTTTTGTATTTTACTTAATAAGGTGGCCGTCTAACGTCCAGTCGTGATATTCATTGCTTGGTGGGTAATACCACTAGGGCGCAGCCTCCCTATCGCTCTTCTCCACCCTCTCATCCAAAAGTGCGTATCTTCACACGACCTGTTTTCCAATATACGGGGTCTCGCGTTTTGTTGAGAGATTTTGAATTGAACCTTCCTTCAACTGACTGATCAACCATTCTGGCTCTTCCCGAAGAAGCCTCTCCTATACACCATCGACTTTTATCAAGTAGCCAGACCTTGAACAAGAACAATTGCATCTGCTGTCCATCATAGACCCATTTTGTTCTTCACCTTGTGGAGATAAAGTTATTCGTGCTCTGGAAGTGTGGGGTGGGTAGTGAGTGGATCGTTTGGGGATAGCGAACGTCGAACTACAGAAATCACCTCTCCTCACCGGTTGGCAAATAATCCTTTATAAGGTACGTGAATAAGGTAAAGAACATATTGGATGGCTTTGGAAGCCCACAAACATCTGCTAATGCATGGTCTGCTGATGCAGGTGTCACATGAACTTCAAAGTAGTTACATCGACAGCGACACATGATTGTCTGGTATTAAGAAGAGGACCCTCATGAACATGATGCGTCTACCACCTTAGAGTGGTTCATCGCCAGAATCAAATTATTTAGTTAATCATTTTACGGATGCCTAAAAGCTAAGGTAAGTCACTGTATCAAGGTGTGCCAAAGCTTTCACAAAGATTTTTGGCCACCTAATGTATAGCGGTGACTTCGATTGCAACTAAGTAAATGATTACCAATAACTCCTCATAGTAGCTGGAAATCAGGCTAAAAATTGGAGGATAAATGCGATTAACGAGTAACTAGACAAAATAGTCGGGAAAAGTAAGCAGTCTAACATTTGCATTTACATAATAAATATAGTGACGTTAAAGTGAGACGGGGATTCCGCAAATAATTGCCAGTGTCACTTTTAAAGGGGCTAGGAACATGCGCGATACGTGGAAGTTACACAAACTTTTCGCAAACAAATAAATCAACAAACTCAGCAAAGCTATTTTCAACTCACCGAAGATCTGCATGACAGTTGAAGGGAGGGCGGTTTCCTCAGGAACTCGGGTGATTCGATTGTAAAATCAGAGTGGAGAAATGGACTGTTTGTAGACATTTTCGCGACTTTTTTTCAAGTTAAACGTACTTTTCATTCACTAGGAAAAAAGAATTATAAGAAGTTCGTCAAAAATGCTGCTTCAATGGTAATATGAGTCACACTCCACAACTGAATGTGCTGATCGTTGGAATCATGAGCATTTACCAATTTATTGGGCTATGGAACGTCCCAATGCGCATGCTTGAGGAGCTTTCATTCGAGCCCTCTTCCAACGTCTAGTAAGCTTAAAGTCAGGAAGGGGTATGAGGCATTTTTGGAACTGAAAAGATGGGCAGAAAATTTCACCATAGGATACAAATCAGGCAACCATACCTTTTTAAACAAGTATACTACTTTTCAAGTAATTTTTCGTTCTGGAAATTAGTTCCCCATTGCACAGTAACGAACTTTTTCACAGACTCATCACAGTTTTGTGAATACATCAGATTAACTATTGCCATTAATGAAGCCCGTTCCAAAAGGTGGATTTAGCTGGTCCATGCATTTTATGTCATCGACTATACTTCTCAAAATCTCCACCAGTAAGCAGTAAAGTGGGCATCCCACTGAATGAGAAGAGATATGAAATGAACCTGCGTCCACTTTGGAGACCATTGAGTATGATCCTCCCACCTAAAACGGCATGAGAGTTGGCGTTCCTTGAGGTGATTAATTTGACATCGATAGAGTGGATGCCTATCCACGCAACCTGAGAGCCAACTTTCCAACACGCAGTACAACAATGGGGCCAAGTGATCATAATGGCAATTACTTTAGTGCATAAAACGTTGCATACAGGCGCATATTGCAACTAACACTATCACCACTACCACAGGCTATAAGGCACATCTTTCTTGAATATTTGTAGTCATCTACTGATTCCACTATGCACGATTAGAAAGGGAAATAAATATCCTCGAAGCTAAGCTGTCGAAATTATGATTCATAACAGTCGAAGTTAGTATTTTTAAATACATAAAAATGGTTGATTTACAATTATTATTCGAAGGATATGCTATTGACCGAGTTAATAGCTGGAGTATTTTTAACGAAAGGATAGAGAATCAGTGGATTTAGGTGAATTCAAGAAGACGGAAGTTGACAAGGAGCCCATGGATCGTGAGCACCTAACGTGTGTCTCCTGATTGGTTATCGCCACTGATATAGGAAAAGCAATCGAGAATTATCTTTAGAGGACATTCATGATTCAGCAAAGTATAGCCACAACTGTTTCCAAACTACCCATAATACGCTGAAGGTTCCAAACTTTTGCCGATTCCACAAGAGCATTTAATTGTTCTTACCCTGCTTACACAAAGTCAACTTTTTCTTTCCGCTTTTCGTGCCAAATTTGGCATATTTGCTCATCAGCAGAGGTACTAAAACCGCTTGCTTGTGGCGATATTGCGACATCTCTGCCTGCCTTCAAGAGTAGATTGGTCGTCATTTGGGTTATTTTTAGTAACTACTCTTGGGTCTACGTGATTGTTACGACATGGCCCGTCTCGCTTAAAATTACCTTCCTGATATGCATATAATCTACTTTAATTGTGGTTGAATAAAATATCCAGAACTTCAGCAAAAAAATTGACTCCAAAAACTCCGCCTGTTCATTCCAAAGTTCAATGGTGAAATCATTACGTGACAATCGTAGGTGCCTGTGGTGCCTTCTCCCGATGCTCTGCCAAGAGTAAAAATTTTCAATTACTTTCTTTCATTCTCGTGCTTTTATACTCTTAAGTAAGGTCTAGCTGCATGGGAGATTAACGGCGGAGATTCTTCCAAAAAAGGCGCGGAGACATTTAACTTTGTTTACCACTTTATTGCCCTGTACCCCGCACATGCGCTGCCTCCTGGCTGTCAGCCCTGAAGACATCAAATGAGCGTGAACAGGCAGGGTGCTACTATTCTCGTCCCAACGTGGCTCGACTAAAGTCAAATGCAGGTGTCATTTTCACCTAGACACTCACATTCCCGTTGCAAGAAAAAAGATGAAGTAGTGGAGAGGAAAAGTATGCTACAAGCTTTGTGACACGTTTCTTCAACCCTAGGTGACAATTTTCAAAACAATCCAGACAGACACAGCATTTTATTTGCACGTATTAGTTGTTGTTGGCTTCAAATAAATTAAATCATTGTACATTTCTTCAACAAAATTGTCAAAAACAAATGTAATCTTCGATCACGTCAACAATATAGACATTGCAAGGCCTCCTATAAGAACAAAGTTGGGGGGTAGGATCTTGAGTGGCTCACCTCCAAACCCAAAGTTGGTAGATGATCTTACTACGAAAACATCACGCTAAGCAATATGCCAATTATCCACTCTAAGAGTAATAAATTTATCAACTGTGAGAGTATTTTAGTCCTGTTCGTTTGTTATTTTGCAATTCAAGTGTTTCTATGAAGTGGACAAGCTTTTTATATCAGGAGCCTACTTCTATAAACCCCTATGTCAGGAATTTATTTTCAATGAATCTTGTGTTGAGGATAAAATAATCCAGAGCGATGAGAACACATTGAAACCCACTTCTGGGGTGCTTATTTTGCCGAGCCACTATTCAGTCCATACCAGGAACGCTCCAGGATTAATACAGGACGCGTTTATGTGTAATAAAGCCTAAAATGCAACTCTCCTTCAATTAGTACGGAAACCGCGGTGGCGTCTGTCAATTTAAGGTATAAACAAACTACCGCTCTGGGTTGGAAAGTTTCAATGAATGCTTTAAATTAACGGCCGACTTTCGTCATGTGGCACATGTATGTTTGTCCTACTTCCCGTCTTGGTAGCATCGAGAGTGCCTGGATGTTTCTAGCGCTGGGCTGCATCTCAGAAAGAACGATCCATTGAGTAACCCTTCCCCCACATTCCGAAGTAAAGAGTCTTTTCCGCATGAATAACTGGGTGAATCTACTTGAAGACTAATCATAACAAAACCGTCGAAGAAATGTAACAGATTTCCGAAGAGAGAGGTATTAGGACGTAGAAACTCGATCAAATGACCTCAACGGTACTTCTCATGAACCTGAGTCATCCCCCCAATTAAGTGATAAAACCATTTAGGCTTTAGTTCGTCTTCGTTTGACACTTTTAACATCACCGCATCTAGTACTATCAAGGATTGTGCAAAGTTATTAGAGCGAAATCATCCAAAACTGAACAGGCGTTTATTCAATAAAGCAGTGCACCATAAAGTTCTAAGTGTATGTTTCATATTTCTTAGAATCATAGAAAAAAATTGTCTGGAAATTGCTTGAAATCCGGAGGATGCATGTCTGTGAGAGATGAAAGAGACGTATCACTCACCGATGGCACCACGTGAGTCACCGAATTCGATGCGTCCCCACTGCTTCCCCTATGGAAACCATGCCTATCTCTGCCTTGAAGCAACTGCTCCTATCTGTCATCTATTCACAAACCTACAATTGGGATCGGGGACTACGTTACCCAACTTGTGCATCGTTTCATGCGGATTCACCCTGTCAAAGCTGCTTAAAGCTTTGAATACAAGCACAGATTTCATTTTTATCGGAATGCCTTGGAAAGTAGTGCCATTTTATAGCACTACTTTTATGAGAAATCTCTTACACATGACAATAACCTATCAGATCAGAGGGTCAGGCTCTCATTTTACGAAGGAGAGTGCAATGAAAAAGGAATTTTTATGGGGTTCCACACTACCAGCGTAAGAAAAAGGCTCTTTTGAGCGTTAAAACGGTGGCTACAAATAAAAATTGCGATGGTGTGCGTTATTAACATCGGTGCTCCCGTAGACAATGAACAGCTAAAAGCAAAGCGACTTATCAGTATGCAGATTCGAAATTTCAAGTAGTTGACGTGAAATATTTGGGGCATTTTAGTGAAGAACCACATCTCACTTTCAAACATTATTGTAGGAGGTCAAGATCTCGGCTACTATAAAACACGGGTAGGATATTGCATACTATGGCTTTTGGCAAACGACTTGGTTATTTGCACTTATTTTTCATAAAAATTCACCTAACCTCAGTTGCAATTGTGAAGAGCAACATGGCACTAAGCGGTGATTACGCAATTTATTAAACAAAACTCTCCAGCTTTTGGTGTAACACTTCATACTTGTTCTGCAAATGCGCCAGAGAAAAGAAATTTTCATCTGATCATAGTTGGATGTTGGCTTATGCACCTAGTTTGCGATGAGCGTGAATACTTGACTGATTCGATTAGCTTCGGTGTTAATAGAGTCGACACTGTTAGGGTTTGTGAAAAGACTGATATTATAAGGATCTTTTGACCATGTGCCATGGGGAAGAGAGTGAAACGGAACAAATGGTAAATCGGTTGGGGTTCACAGGGACTGGGTGTACTACGCCAGATTACTTCGGCAGTCACGTGTTTATTCATATGCAAAAAAAAACGGTCTGAAAAGTGCCAACCTGAACTGCGGCCCATGGTGGATACCGATGCGCGCCTACATTCATTCTTCTTGTGCTTTTTGAAGTGGCAGTTCAGTTTGTCATTAAAATCACAGTCACCAGTCCAGAGCTCAGAGACACTTATAAATCTTAATATCCAGAGTTGGAAGTATCTACCACTCGTTTGAAAATACGTGACTCCACAAAAATTACTACTAGTGAATAATTAAATCAAATAATAGGCATGGTAAAGGAAGCGAATGCAAATCACCTTCGACGACGCCACAGAACGGCTAGGCGGAAACAATGGTGTGTTGAAAAGACCCATCTTCGTAAATCCAAGCGTGAAGTGATTGTTTTAGCAGTAAACAACAAAGATCATGCTGCTTAATTGTCGATCTAGTGGTTAAGACCCTGTGCCAGCAAAGCCATGCTAATACGCCTATTCATCGACTTAACCCGCGGTAGATATGATTGGGTGTCTGATTTACGACTTAGCCAATGAGCGACTGGTGCAGCGCCCATTGGCTGCTCGAGCCAACGTCACGTGCGAATGATCGCTGCGCAATTTGCATTGAAACGGACATAGGTTAATTTATGAGCTACTTTGGTGGATAAAACTGGTTCATTCTTCGCCTTTGGTGTGATGAATTACTGCTACAAAATGAGTCCTTCTGCACAGAGATGAAATTGCAGAAGTGGATTACTCTTTTTACTGAGAGAATGTAATCCTTTTTTTTTCATTTTGATGAGCGAGTTGCAACCATGGTAGAATTTGACAGAATAGGCATTTAACACAAATAGATATTACAGGATTTTGAAAAGTTGGGTCATCCATAGAAAGACGAAATTTATCATGTTTCGAAACTGTGAAGTGAAAAAACTTGCATTTCGACGATCTACGACGAGCCCTTGCAAGGGGTGTATTTCTGCCATGTCCCCAAGTATTTTCCTCTTTTAGTTTTTTTTTTGACAGCGTGAGTGGTTTCCACTTTTTTGCAGGTAATCATTTAGACTTTCAGTAGCTTTTTGAGATCTTATTAGAATATATGCCATGTTGGGAGTAGTGACCAAGCCGTTGGTAAAACTAACTTGTATTCGCAAATGCGCTTCCTCCTATCAATGAAACATTTATTGCGGAATCTAGAAGAGTACTTCTAATAAAAACTGAAGTTTGTAGAGCCAAACGAATTCCAGTACACAAGTGGTGGAAATGTGAAGTGCTGGACGGAGATTCTTACTTAAGGTCTGTAAATATGTATTTTTCATCTATCGAACGTTCCTAACGCTCATAAATGTAGGCATGGCTGCGGGCTCATCTTATCAATGAAGGAATGTTGATTAAGGCTGCTCATTTGAGGGAGGTGGATGGTGTTTTCTCCCAAGTGTCTAGGCTCAAAATCCAAAGTGGATTAGCTGCTTTTGGAGTTTTTTGTTAAACACATTTAAACTAGTAGATATCTGACTAGTGATCTTAAGAAATACTTTTCAAAATATCGTCCCCAGACGGTTAGTGCCGAGCTTATCTCAACCCATTTCCATCAGAGATAAATAATGGGATGAATTTTGATTTAGGTGTTGAAGGCTTACAAAAGCAGTGAATTAGAAATTCAATTACCTGCAACTCGTTTCACCTAAAATTTGTGGAAAAAGTAATTTTCAGACATTGTATACCAAAACATGATAAGAATGGTGCAAAAAATCCAACCATATAAGTGCACAACGATTCCCTAAAAAGAATACTTATTACTTTCTATATTTGCTAGGATATGCAAAGTAATTCACTAAACAATCGTTAAGTTATTCTTAGCAAGGTTTTCATCTTAAATTATGCAATTCATGTAATTGGTACTACCAGAAAACTGATAAACATGTTTGACTAAATACATCTTTTGGGGAACAAACCACCAATTTCGTTGACTTCGGTATTCGAATGGACATCATAGCATCTCAAGAAGATAACGTGATCTAAACTCCACACGAGGCTTTTGCTAACAAAGTGTTATCCACAAACAGCTTAATATCTTTGATCGAAGGGCTTAGAGCTAAGGGTATTTGGGGGACTGGAGGGGGCCTCTGGGATTTTCCACCTAAATCACCAGTTTTTGGGTTTATATATTGTAATGTAATGCGATAGTGGTTTGTCCCTCGGTATTGGTGAGGTGCCACTTTTGTACTTTGAATTAGCCCCCTTGTACCTCGCTGGATGGGCTGGCCTTCTGGGCCATGTCAATAGCCCAGGCACCTTTTCTGCACTGAATATATATTCTGCCCGAGTATTTTGTCTTCTTTCGTCTTCAAGGAGTCCTGGAACGCTACAGTAAGCACGGCTGAGGCAGGGATTCCTTAAATAGCTTAAGGGGTTATGTGCGGATTCCGCTTGAAGTGGGCTTGGCTCTTTCATTCACGACAATTTTTTCCAGCTGATTGTTGTATTCCTGCAAATATGCTCTACGGTTTAACTTATTCTTGTATTCATCCAGCCTTCATTATCATTAGCACCTGTTTCATTAAAAAAATTAGCTAGCAGTTGGACAATTTTTTTTGTAAATTTTGCTAATCCTGTTTCATTTTGATTACGAAAAAATTACTTTTAGGTGTTGTTTAAGACACGAGTATAACAACAAGGTCAAACTGCTGCGTGAAACAGGAATAATTTTGATCGCGTTTTTGCGCATTATTCGGTGCTGAAATATGAACTACTCTTACCCTTCTTATCTCGTTACTTGACCTATGAAATATGCTGACATCCCCTGTCCGCGATGTAAACCAGTAGGTTTTGGGCTTCCGCGCCAATACCATGCGCATTCTTCTAAGTATCTGCGAGGCCAAACAGTCCTGTGCTGAATATCGCCCTGGTTTCAAACCTGAAATTCCTGGTTACGAGTGTGAAGATCTCTTTATCGAGAGGGATATTGAATTCACTCTTGAGATTGGATTGCTCAGATATTCTTCGCAACACTACCGATCCCACCTGTCTTGACATTGCCTGTGGGATTGGCGCTCCGTCATCTTCTCACCCCCTTCCTAAAATTTTGACCATAACTTCCAGTTTCGCATCTTCAACAGCCGCATCCCCTCTTTCTACCCCAAATCAATACTTGCCTAATGAGGTCTTCGTCAGGAACTCCGCTGGATCCTTCCTTGGTTAAACTCCTGGCGGCTGGAAGCTTTCCACCTCTTCGACGCCATTTAACGCCGCGGATCAAGAAGTCGCTCTCTTTAGTTGCACTGTTTTTAATTCTACCGAGGTAGAGTGGTTGGTCTGGAGACCTGTAAAGGGTTTTGGAAGAGGGACTTGGTCATCCGCACCCAGTCTACTATCAAGCCGGTGCGCAAATCATTTTAAACGCTAGTGCGGATCACGACGAGTAGTTTGGGACCTTTCGTCGACTGATGCTGATTAGTGGCACTTTGCAGCATTGAAACGGGATTTACGTTTACTTGAACCTACTGGTTTATGGCAAGGCAGGTCGTGACACGACAAAGGCGCCATTGTTGACGATAGGGGAAGGATTGTGCCTGGAGAATCAATTTTTTCACGACAAGGCACACACTATTACCGTGGCTGTCAGTGTTACACTAAGGACGGCGTCAGCGCCGCTGGTGAAGGTGGAGAGTTGGGTGAACATCGAGTTTCTGCTTTTGGGAGAGAAGACGATGACGCTACTGATACTTATTTAATTCCCTGAGCACTCTTTGGTGGAGAAGATTGCCCTCACATCTGCTCTCGGGTTGTGGGCAAACCTACGCTGGTATGGTGCTGGTGGATTCCTTCTTTTTTCTGGTAGACTATGTAGCTCCTCAGTGGCAGGCCTCGTCTCCATTTGCAGGTAGGTGAGTTTTTTTGCTAAAACGTCGGATTACGTATCAGGGAGTGCTTGTATTTAAGGTATTTGTCAAAGCTCAATCATTGGATTATGGGGTCTTGTGTAATGGGTGTGGCCAAATGCTCGATTTTCACACTTTTTGGTGCCCATGGTTTATCTGGTTTTTACCTAACCTGAAACCTTCCAATATATTTTAAATTCAAACCTTAAGAAAGGCAAAAAGACCCTGAAATGAAAATTTTCGAGGAATTTTAGTCTCATTGATACTCATACTTAGATTGCTTCATTTTATGCAATCGGCCGTCCGTTTGCATGTAAGTAATAAGTATTTACTTGAGTATGTTTAGGGCATATTTTAGAAATCAAACTAATGGTGAGTCTTGAAATTTGAGTGATTTTTGTTGATGCAGACGAGTTTGAAAAAATGTATCTCTAATTTTATCTGACTAAAATCTTTACAATAAGACAGGTTTGTATCCTTGTAAACTAGGCTTTTCCAGTAACTAAGCTGCTTGATACATGGTCATATTTTCTTCATTGTCGCTTTTGTTGCGTTGTGGTTGCACAAACACAGTTTACCTTGGTGGATGTTATGTGAGGTCGGACGCCAAACATCGGCCCTTATTAGTCTGTAGTTTTGTTCATTAGGTCGATATTGCTTGGTTCCTTTGTATGTAAAGCTGAAAAGATGCACTTGTCTATAGATATACTTGTTAACTTCGAATATGATTCAATTCACTTGGTATTTGAGGTGCCTTCGTTTATCTTGATGCAAGTGTACCAATACAAGGAGTTTCGATTGAACGGGGATCAGGAGACTTTAGACAATGACTTCGATGGCATCTGGTTACGTACATTTTTGAGACCACTAAGTCCGAGCGACGCCAATCAATTATAACGTCAGTTTTCCATTCAA
This sequence comes from Echinococcus granulosus, assembly GCF_000524195.1. Lineage (NCBI taxonomy): Eukaryota > Metazoa > Platyhelminthes > Cestoda > Cyclophyllidea > Taeniidae > Echinococcus > Echinococcus granulosus. Next base: position 1,239,209 of record NW_020170392.1, on the reverse strand, counting down.
ACGGAATTTTCAGGAAAGACGGGCCGGATCAAGCAAATGTTAAATTTGATTGTTATCTTCCCGAATGATTTATGTCATCCGCTAAGCGATAAAATCACTTATGCTATCCACGAGGACCCCATTCTCGGAAGTAACTTCTGGCTCTGATTGAGAGAAGCAATTGTGGAGGAATGTTGATGAGTCGAGTAGGTAGTTATTTCATTCCTGTATTTCAATCAAGGTACTTTCATGTGTCAGTAGTGTATTTCAGGCTTTAGTATTGTAAACTTTATCGACTTGGGGCCCCACACTTTTATACTATTTCCTCTTCCTCAACAATCCATTCGGACTAATGCACTTTCTGCATTTTCCTTGTTAATTGGAATTGGATTTTTCCCACATAGACCAAAACAGATCAAACGTGCAAAAATATGTTGAAATGTTTTCCGCAAGTTACTGGAAATAATAAAAATTTCGAATAACTAAAGCACAAAAATCGTCGAATTTCGTTTAAACATTTCAATGAGTGATCTCATATGACTGAAAGATAAGAGTGTAGTAGTTTTTCCAAGAATGTCAAATAAATTTATGTGATTACTTTTTGAATAGACAGGAATGAGCTAATTACCAGTAATCCAGAAAAGAGCTTTATCACTTATGAAACAGAGCAATGATTGCGACTACTGGCACCTATCAATGAAGTCTCCGTTCAAAGGGATTAAAAATAACTGGTTTCGAGACCTTGTGCCAGCAAAAGATGGCTTAGAGATTAGAAGGTATTCTCTAAAAAGGTATACAAAATCTGTAGTAGATAGAGAGTATCCAGAACCAAGAGTATGTTACATTTGGATGGATGAATCCTGAACCTCACCTCTTTATTCACGGTTCTAGCTGGATGGAAAGTCACTGTGCTATTACTGCGATACGTTGGTTGTTCGTTTAGTTCTCACTTTTGGTAACGGCCCACTTAGGACTCCGCCATTGCACCTCCACCGGCTGGACTGGCCTCCGTGGCATGACATTAGCCTTAAGCTCTACTGTATGTCCTCCTGTATGTAAGCTCTCCTTTCGTCGTCGGGGCAATCTCGGGGCTCTACATTGGTGGCAAGGGAAAACGAACCCAATTTTAAAGGACATCCATCCTTATTTCTACTACTGGGTGATAAATCCCAGCGGGGCAGAAGAATTGCACATGCTACAGATGGGATAATCTGTAGAAGGTGATAGAAGATGACGTCCACCTTCAGCAACTACATCAGTGCCGTGGTCTGCAGGGATGCTATTAGCAACGGAAGTGACACTAGCCGTGAATCATCTGGAAAAATTTCGTTACAGAGTTGTCTATCATACCTGCATAAAGGTATTAATAACTTAAACTTGCAATATTCCTCCACTTCTCCACTAGCTGGATAGAACCCAGACAGATATGACTGGGCAGCTCTGAGGTGAGAGCATAGTGGCAAGGAGGAATAGACATGAATTCCTACCCCCACGGAATGGTGTTGAATCCTGTTCTCTCTCGTAAATCTGCTTTTAGGCCAGTGTTCCTGCGTCTAGTTATGGATACCCGCGATGGCCAGCACAATTTGCCGACCCCAGATCCAGTTCCCATGCAAGATAAAACTGCAAATCCAGTCAAACTGCTAAGGGGAATCAGTGTAATTGAGGTCAATTATATCCGCATATGCATAGAAATTCAATGACCGGCGCTGCTGGCATGTGGGTGTTTCTCTACATCGCCGATTTCGCAGTGATGGCTAACGCTGGAGGTTGACTAAGGGGAGCGCCGGGGACGACGCTAAAAAGAGGGGAGGGGCTACATAATACGTTGATTACTTAACTTCCGGCTTCAGTAAATGACCACTTTGTGTCTTGGCCATTGTACCTTCGCCAGGTGGGTTGGCCTTTGGTGCATGACAGTGGCGCCAAACTATTCTGTATGCCAAATATATATATTCCATCTTTTGAGAAGTTTCAGGGCGCTACAATTACCTCCCATTCCCTTTAGGCCATTACTCCTCCGAATGCAGTGCAATTCAGGTCAACATATTTGACGCACATTTGAAGGCTTTATTAGTGTCTAATTTATGCGAAATTCCATTAGAACTTGAGTACTTAAAAAACCATACCTACTTTGTGTATACATACGAAGTTTTCTGAACAGACTCCTCATAAATCCACCCCCGAAATGCAAACAGATAAAAAAAATTAATCAATGGCAAAGCCTGAGAGGATTTTGACCACCAAATTCCAATCTTTGAGTTCCACTTAAGCTAAAACCATTGAGTGCCGATTACTTTAATCTCTCGCCATGTTTTTTAAGGTGCAACAGAAATCTTCTAAACACAGTTGATCGCCCTCTACTATTTACAATTATTTTAGCACTGCCTTCTGTGCCATCTGGACCATCAACAGGGGCGGCCTGCGTGGCTTTCTACGCTACTTCATCCAAATGGGGTCCTACAGTACGGATGGCAAATAGTAAGTTGTCAAAGTAAAATGTCAATGGCAAGCCAGTTAATAAAAAATAGTTTTGCGAGGAGCCAGTTCGTCTCCGCTTAGGAGGGGAGAATTCTCCCCCTCCTAGTAGGTTTGACTACGTGCCGACTGGAAACATTAATTTTGGCAACCCGAAGAAACTATGGAGGATTTCATGGAGCAGATCCGATTTTTCTGAGCTCGACTGCGGTGAAGTAACATTGTAATACTTATGCTGTTTTAATGTTCCTTTCAGAGAGGAGGCGGGCGTACGAATGGAACCTCGTGACTGAGGAGCAGGCGGCGTCCTGAAACCTGGATAAAGGTTCCGTGTTCAAACCTCCCTGAACTTGTACCCGCTCTCTCCATTCATTTTACCCAATAAACATAACAAAACTATATCAACCTGGGCGTTCCAAGAGTGTGAGGGCCAGGGAAGAGGAGATTTATGAGCCTCGTCCTACAAACATGCCATGTTCTCACTTTCTGCTTCACTATTAATAACCGCAAATTGATAAAGAAAATAGCAATTTTCCACTACATAAGTGACTTAGAAAGTTATTCAACACCCTTTTCAGTTGTCAATTTATGTTTTCATACTTTTATTTGTACATATTCTTACCTATACTAGTTTCATCAAGTTACTTTTTTGGATCATTATTCCATATTTCCTGCTAGACGAAATGATTACCACTGCTCCTGGAGATGTGTTCTATTTCGTTTTGCTTCGTGAAAAAAAAAACGTGACTGCTTCCGAATCAAGAAGGCCGCACTCTCCTTCTGGTGCTTTTAATCACACCGACCCGGATGCGACAAGATCTGGCGCTAATAGCGACAGTTAGCTGAGGAAGATAGTACAACCAACGAGACTGATAAAATAACGTTAAAATTTATTTCATATCTTGATGAAGGTCCCTTTTGGTATTTACTTGGCAAATCCCATTCATTTCCTACAATTTGGACGACCGCACACATCGCCTCCAAGTGACCCAGAGCCACGCCTTGTGCAAGCTTACGTGCCACCCCGCCTAGTCAATTACCAGTCCAGCAGTTGCCATTTTAAACTTCAACCGGACATTACCACCAGATCAGATGCTTAACCTCATCATACACGTCGAACATAGACCAGTGAGGCTCCACAGGAATGGTCAATGCGAGTCATTAGCTCTCATCAAACACGAGGTTTCTCTTAATCCCACCAAATACATTCGGCAAATATTCGGTGCCCTTATCTTAGTGAGCATATCCACTCAGGTCATTTCTACTTGACATTGCCTAAATCTTGAACTTTGTAAAACTCATCAGTACGTCAAACTCCTGTTTCGAGGATCACCGTTGGAGTAGTAGGATGGTGAATGTCGTGCAAAAGCTATTGAGGTTGATCACAGATTCCACTTGGACAACAAAGTCGCATAAGTAGAGCATAAAAACCCACAAATGGAAGGATGCACGTTTGTGGCAAACACTAGTAGATCACGAAGGAGAAGGAGGGAAAAAGTGAAAAAGTTCGATGGCAAATGGAGTGAGTGTGGCTGTCCCTCTGCCCTGTGTCCCCACGTTGCCACCGCCACCACCGCATAATCAATTGATTGTCCAGCGTTTCGACAATCAACGTCATAAGTGGGAACGCATGGCCCACGGAGTGAGGGCGGCTGCGGGGAGGGGATGAAAACTGTAATTGAAGAGGAAAGAGGGAGGGAGATGAGGGCAAGAGATGTGTTTACAGTTGAGAGGGGGCTTAGCCTCATCCGCCAGGCTTTCTGGAACGGCGAAAACAGAAGTTGGAACCACTGCTATCGCCCATCAAAGGAAAGTATCCTAAAACGACAGAGTTAGAAGACGACTTTAATAACGCCAATAAAGAGGATGTAGTTCCAGTGGTTGGTTTTTGTGAGACTTCATAACTGTAGAATCACAGATTTGCTCAGTGAGGAAAACGCGTGCTAGGAAGAATTGTTAGGCATTAACAAATAGTAATAGCTGCTATCACATTCATCTCGAGTAGCTTTACAGAAGTCATCCTTGGGACTATTGAGGGATTTTAAGCAAAAAAACACCGCAAATTTGAGAAACTAGAGCCTTTTTAACAATCACTGCATTGAATAACGCTAAAAATCATTTCTCCAACAATCTGCACGATTCAATATGACAAAGCATTCTAAGATAAATTTTGTCAATCTAAATCGCAAACGAAATCACAGAGACAGCAAATTCAAACAAGTCAGTCTTAAACCTCCTATTCTTGTTAGGCTTTTACTTAGTGCTGGCCGACTGTATAAAGTGGCTGTTTGCCTTTTATACTTCCCAGGACCGAGAAAAGCATCAGGTTAACGAGATCATTTAAATGGAGACAATTGCGCAAAATCTCGTTGAACAATGAGGGGAAAGGACTTCTGATATGCAAAACTAATGTGTCACCATATAATTATCAATATTCCCGAATTACATAAACCAATTTTTCCTTAAAATGTCTCACCAGAACTAAAACACCTTTACTTACGGCCGCACTATCCCCGCCCCAGTCTGTGATCTGATCCTCGTACGTGAAACCTTGAGGCGATCAATTTAATCAAGCAAAGGATTGTTAATAAGCTCAGGAATACTTGTCACACGCAAAGGGAAAAAACGTCACCCAAAGGTACAGTACTAGTAAGTTGGGCTGCGCTGCTGCTGATAGAATGGAAATGATACTTAAAAGACACGAGCACATCTTCCCCCACTCTGCTATGTTCTGACATCATGGAAAGGAACAAAACGTTGGTAAATTACTATACAAATAATTGGTAGCACACATTGAGAGGGAGCATAAAATAATCCATCAACTGAGTTTTGAACAATACCATCTTAAAGATTCCTGGCTATCTTGCTCAGACAACAAAGCATGGACACTTACCTGAGCTATTTAGCATTTCTGGTTTAGGGGCTTCGGTACGTTTAGTTCTGTCCTGAGGTTTCTAAAGGCAAGACGTGGTTTACCCAAGTCCTTATGCAGGCGGAAAAATTGATGAAAAGGGGAGAAAAGTTACTTCGTTGTCCTTGGGTTTCCCGCTAGCTTCGATTCGAGGTTTTTCCGCATCTTGCTACAAAGTTGAGAAAATAGCACGAAAAACTGGAATATACCACTTTACGATTTTTCCTTTCTTCATCAAACCTTTCCTGCAAACGTCTTCTGGCTTCACGCATTTCTTCCTCGTAATTCCGTCTATCAGCTAACAAAACACAAAATACTGCATTGAAATCAACAGAATGGAATGAGCAGAACCGATGGCGAGACTACTGAAAATGAAGATGGCAGCACAAGTTACAAAACCTTGTTTAACATTGTAGATGAATAAAAAGACCTAAGTAACACACCGCCAGATGCAAGCCTGGCTACCCTCGCCCCAAAAGCTGCCGAGAAACGCGACACCAAGAAATAGAGAGCAAACACGATAACAGCGACGAGGATTTTGTAGGAGAAAAACCCATCATCTGGAAAACAAAATTAATGAAGAGAAGCCTGATCTAACCTCTGGATGCTGTTGGTTGTGGCATGCCATACTCATGCATGTCTTCGATTTCAATGTCAGGCTCCATCCTTTGATAGTTGAAGGCACCTAAAAATGAAACAGAATTAGTTCACAGAGCTGATCAGACATATGAAATGAAAACGTTCAATATAATCGGGGAAGTCGCCACAGTCATTAAAATAGGACGGTAGTTTCAAACAACTTACTGGGACACGCGGTTTCAGGTAAGGCACAATAAGCGAGGAAATGCCAACGCAACGTGACCTTCGGACTTGCTACCCTATGGAGTTGCGCGAAAGGAATAAAAGAATAAATATTCAGCCAAACCATTCCTTATTAGGCTTGTAAGAGTCTACTAAGAGGTGACTAGTTTTCTTATTTATGCAACTTGTTCATCGCTGAGGAAGGTAAATATAGAATGCAGGAGTTTTATTCAATTCTCAATGACATTTTAAACAAGTAGAGAATTTCCTATATCACCGCATAAAAAAGTCAAAAATCAGCTTACTTATTAGTTTAGTTGATGATTACTTGTTATTGCTTGTGCACAACCTTTCGGATTGACCATGAATAAACCATCAAATCTTGATTAATGCTAATTGACCGTTTCACTATTGTACTGGCTGATTATGCATCACCTCCCATGTTGGCATTCATTGTTTACTTTTAGCTATCCGGGACTTTTAACTACTTCCATTTATTAAAATTCATGCATTGATGATGCACATAGTCCTCCTGATTGTACGACCCTGTCTCCGCTGACGTTTCAGCGGTGTTTTTAAATTAGTGTACAGCCTCGTTTGTGTATGTGGGGATCTTATCTTCCTCTCCTTTTTTATTTTATAACTTTCCTATTTGTTTCTCTTGCCGATGAAAATTTTGTGATTAAAGAGGCTGTGATTAGGCCTGGCGGAGTTGCGCGTTCAGTGTCAATAGAAGGGGTATGATTTGGCAATAAAATTTTTACGATGTCCTCAGTTCGGCGTGGAATGCAAGTTTGACTACACCTGTCAAGGGGGAACGGGTGAAGTACGTGTTGTTTTGTTATTCTCTAGGCTTCAGGAGTGGCATTTTTCGATGGTTTATTCAAAGCATCTAAATAGATACATCTGTCACATACAGCGGCCTTCCGTTTCGTCCAGTTACCTATTTTTCCAAAAATTCGCGCTGGCCGTCAGTGGTCCTGCCACGGTAATATCCGGAAACGCATACGTATGATTGGATTGCTGTAGCCTTCCATTTTCTAGGTCGATGAGTCTACAGAACTGGCTCCGGATGAGTACAGTCTGGATTTGAAAAAGAATTTGAGTAAGTCGGCCGTGCCTTTTTACGAATTTATTTTAGTTGTACAAAACGATGGGAACTTCAGGGGTCATTTGGCTCATGTTACCATAGAATTCGAGTTGGATTCGTCTAGGCCCGATTTGTAAACTTGACATCCCTTTGGTACTGATTTGATACCATTTTATCCCTATTGAACACTCACTATTAATTGGAGAATTTGGGTTTTCTTGGCAGTATATGCGACCTCTTAAGTCGAATGGTTTTTGCCCCTATCTTGGCGTTGAAGAGCAAAAAGACTGGGTTCTGGCCGCTTATACAATACCCAACTTCAGGCACGGTGATTTGTAAATTTACTGCGCGAACTTGCCGCGAAGGACGACAACCGTGGTCCCAACAGATTCCAAGAGCGGTGTCATCAAAGATCTCAAAGAGCATCAGACATTTCTAGGATTGGGTAGCGTTTTCCGCAGTTGACCGTGAAACCCTCTCGCTGATCCTACCCGGAGGTCAGCCGGCAGCTTAAACTCAGCCCACCAAGTGACACTAGCGTGAACCCTCCACCACAACCTTGGTATGCTGGTGACGTGTGAGGATGTATCAGCTACCAAACACGTCCACCAAACCCGACCCTGGGCTGAATCACCAAGACCGAAGTGTTATCTGCCACCACTATTAGCGGAAGTTGGCCGCATGATTTAACACCTAGGCATCATTTCAGAGATCGGAGGCGGCTGGACTACCTACTACCTCATGCTAGGACAAGGTATAAAATACAGGGGGTCGCTCCCCGATCCGTCCTTTATGTCGGAAAATGACGACGCCGCGTTCAGAGGGTAATGTTGAACACTACGGGTACCTCTTGCCACAGCGCTTTTTTAACCAACTCTGAATGCAGCCACTACGATCGGGACTGCAGAACTTCATGGTCGCTTGAAAAAATCAGGTCAATCCCCCATTTCTCGAATGAAATCCAAGCCAACGTAGTTCATTACATAATAATGGGTATTTTAGTAGAGTGATGGCCCTCCCTCGCGTGTGCAACTGGAACTACGCTTTGAGAGGAGCGCAACCTCTAGTCGACCACATTCAGACAAGGATTAAGAAACTGGTAGACAAAGGAGGGTGTAATGGATTAATAGTGGTTGTCTCCAGGTAGACATAAAGTACATAATCACGTAGTGACGAAAGCAATCCACTATCATGAGTTAGCCTCCGTGAAGTGTGGAGATAAAGGACACCTTATCTTTCTCCCTGAGCTGGTATTCCTCTTCGCCAAGGAGACTCCAATCTGTGTCATTTACCAGCGTCAAGATGCCTGGTCTGATAGAATTGTTAGTGATAAATAGATCGGGTCGTCCCGTAAGCATATGATCACGCAACCACGGAAGGAGCTCTTTAATTGTTTTGACTGAGTCGGGCAAGTCAGCGCTCTGTTCTTTTTTGTTACCAAAAAGCAGCTCCGCACCTCCCGAGAATTCCAACGCGATCCGCATGTTGCCAAGACTGAAATGCGTGAGACTGCAGATAATTCGCACAGACTTGTGCTGATTAAAAATGTGGGGATTAATAAAACAAATCAATCCTACTTAGTTTTCACTCTTTCCCATTAATGGATTAATCAACAACATGCTCTTGAAGTCCAATTTTTTAGTTTTGGTTATGCAAGATTTTTTACAAAATTGGCCATTTTTAGAATGACAAGCATTTCTCAGATATTCACACTTTTTTTCTGATAAAACCCTCAAAAAATTACTTCAAGCCCTTCGCTCATTCTGCAAATCTGTTTCTCTTGGTAGCAATTGCTATTGGTTACTCAGCGGACCATTTATGTTATGTCCTTTGCACAACTCAAAAGTTTGTTTGAAAACTTCACTAGAATGTTACCCCTTTTTAGCGAAACAAATGCTACATGTAGTTTATTAGTTGTTCGTCTAACTATCCACTTGATTTTAGGTGCCACCTAGGTGCTGCGCTGTTGTGCCTTTACCCTGTATCATGCCGGTAAGCCTCAGGCCGTGGTAGAAATTGTGGGGTGCTATATGCAAACGGGCTTTATCCAATTTTTAGTCTCAAACCAATAGTCAGAGTTTTAAGGCCAATTTAACGATCTACGGGAAACCTGATCAAACTGAAATATTAAGTCTTGAACCTACTGGTCGCCCACAATAATTAATGGTATACTCTGTAACTGCGCAAATCTAACATCTACTAAGCTAAAATATCTAGTAAAGCCATTGCTCTTCATGAATTTCAATAATTATTTATTAAGCTGGGTGTACGAATACTTCTTTATAAAATATCGGGTTATTCTGATGATTTGCAAACTATGGATTACAGAATGAAGGCCTCCTAAGGCCTAATTTTTAGATTACATACTAGTAAATTGCATTTGTCTGCTAAATTTTGCAATTGAAAACACTATATTAAGAAAGATGTTAGTCTTCTAATTCGTCAGACCATCTTTCCGTTGTACGTAAGTGTAATATGTTGGTTTTTAACTCTTGGTTTTGCTAAAGGGGACACTTTAGGTCTCCGTCATTGTAACTTTGCCGGGCGAACTGGCCTCTGAACCATGCCAGTGGCTTTTCTTCAGCCCTTCTCTACTTTGACTGCAGATATTCGGCCCAAATATTATGTCTTCTTTCGTCTTCAGAGAAGTCTCAGGGTGCTACATTAAAAACCCTGAATTGCTGTCCATTAGACTTACAGATTCAGCTAAAATAGATTACTACGTGGTAGTGTGGGATTCCTTTGCCCATCAGTTCTTCTGCTCCAATTAAGCCTTTTCGGGTTGCGAGGAAGGGGAGCACTGCGTGAAAGTTTGCTACTTGGAGGAGACCACCCCTGTTGCAAAGACGAAAAGTCCTCTTGACATTCAAAGAACTGAATTCCCTTTGGTAGAGGCCTTGAATTCATGCAATTTCAGGTTACCAATGCTATTTGTTTGCATTTTTACGACTAAAGCGCATTTTCTACTCAACTAAGAAATGTTTTGTTTAAAATCAATCATGAAAACCAAATCAAACAATTTCCTTTTTCGGCCCTAAGTCGGAGAAATATTTTCTACCAGTCATTATATCACACTTTTTATTATTTTCCATTTTTTAAAAAGCCAACGCCGCTAGTTATTGCTTAGCGAGCTATATGGTCTTTTCAAACCCTTAGACATAATCTCTACACCATAATTTCTGCGTTTAATCAAAAATAATGCCCGGAAAACATGCATCACAACTGCTGCGATACATTTATTAAGCTTTTGAGACTCGGGAAGAGAAACAAATGGGCATAAAAATATGTAAGGTTTGAGAAAACGAAACTTATTTATGTGGTGTTGAATTAAGAAATTAAGTTGGAGCTATCGTTATTTACTCAATGTTGAAAAACTATTGCAGTGCTCCGAAATTTTCCAGAGGACAAAAGGAGGCATAATATTTATGCGGACTATGCATTGTCGACATACGGTAGGGTTTGGGGGCTACTGGCATGGCCCGATGGACAGCCCTACCAGTGGAGGCACAATGGCGGGACCCTAAGTGTCCTGTTACCAAAGCCGTGAGTCAAACAAACAATTAACGGATTACAATATACCGTAGCTTTTGGAATAGTTTAGAGAAACGTAACAAAGTTGTAAGTTTACGCAGTTCGTAATTTAATGGGGCGTTTTTAAAATTAGAATTATGACAAAATTTGTCTGACCTTTTATGGCTACTCGTCAACAAAACTCACTATTGCCAGACTCAATCAAATGTTGGTCGTTAGATCGCTGAGAAAACTAACATTTGCAGTACAACTCTTCCTCTTCTTCTTCTTTAGGAACTCAAATAATTGCAAAGTGGAAGGCTTTTATGATTTCCTGCATTTTAAAGTGGCTCAAGATTACTCGTTCCGGCAAATGCCCCGAAGGAAAGCTAATTGTTCAAAGAAATGGCATAAAGATGGATTAGAGATAATCTAGAGCATTTC